>NC_135509.1:15950000-16256875 GCF_051989575.1 Stigmatopora nigra | reverse complement strand
TCAAGCTGATTAATTAAATCACTCTCTCTCTCTGTCTGTCTCTCTCTCTTTCTGTATCTCCCGCCCTCTCCCTTTCTCTCACTCTCTCACTCAAATTTTTCTTTCTATCTGTCTCTTTATTTTCTAATTAAGTTTTACTCCGGCAGAGAGATATTTAGAGATGATGCCTCTGTGTTCTGTGAATGGGATTTGTGTTGTACAAGGTCTCATGGTGTTAGATTGATGCCACAATTCCATAACCATAATGTGAAATATCACATACGTAAAACATGTTCGAAGCGTACACTTATGGGACGCACTTCACATGCGCTTGCGATTCTCTTCATGTCACATCTGCCACTGTGCTCAGAACGTTCACATACTCCACACAGGAAGGTTGGAATCCCCAAAAGAATGGGCCCTCGGTCTCAGAACTGAGAGATGGATTTCCCCATCATCCTCTTGGGTATTAGTGTTATAGAAGAGAATTTAATATATTAATTCCAATGTTATATTTATTGTCAGGTTGAAGTTGCTAGACAGATGGATGGCTATATAAATATGGAAAAGTTAGGCTAGAAAATGGATTATGTTTAATGAATGCAAAAAGTGGAGTGATAATCTGCACTTGAACCAGGAAAAATTGAATGGGCACCCGCAGAGACCAAAATGCCCAGAAGAATTAAAGTCGTTGAGACAATGACAAATGTAGGACATCTTATTTGATGTGAAACATGAGGGCTTTGTAGGAAAAGAACATTAAAAGTATCAAAGTGATAGGGCAAATCATTTCCAATATACACCCTTTCTACCTCACCACTCGGCTATAACACCACATGTGTATTTTCCAGCATAAGGAAGATAGCCGTCAACCTTGTCCCCTTAGCCTTAATCTTCAAAATGCTGCTGGAGCATTTGAATTTCTGCACATCAATCTAAAGGCTCCATCCATCCTGCATTGATTAATGGTTCCATCTATCATGACACCATGTGGCACACAGGCCTTTCCCTGCCAGACGGCTTTACTTTAAAATAATGGGTGCACTACATCCTAGTCCTGACCAAGCAATGATTGTGCATCTTTGTGATCTATTTGCCAACCTCCCTGTCAAAAAGGAACAACAGGGGAGAGTGCAATCATGACGAGGGCATGGCAGAGTACAGCACACAACAGAAACCTCTTTATTGTAGTGCCTGGGCTGACTGATAAATAGAAATATTTTTAATGATATTGTCACTCATGTTTTGCCACACATGAAGCCTTGTAAACATTGTGTTTATCATCGGTACAATGTAAGGGAAACAAATCCATTAAGGGGAACTGCAGGTTTTACTCATGAGTGGGCATGACCCGTATTCCATTGCTCCTTAATTATATACTAGACTAGTCCCTTTCACTTGTTATCTAGTATCAAACATGCATATATGTGTATGTATATATGTATATATACATATATATGGAGGGATAATTTGAACACTATTTCAACAGAACATTTACCAGTTTTAAGTAATACAATTTTCAACAGATGAAAATAATTCAACAGTGCTGTTAACAGCCTAGTGCAAACGCAAACAGTCCAATATGCAAAATTCCACATAAATAACGTTTAGCTCACTTATTATATTCATGTATTGAATATAATGGTAAATGTTGGTTTAATTAAGGTGGAACTACTCATACATTTTTTTGGGATATGCGTGTGAACTTTTATGATGTCAAAATATTGTTGTGGGTCTCAACAGGCAAAATAAAATAGAGTTTTAGATAACCATGTTAAAGTTTCCCTTTCATGGACATCTGAATAAATATGGTTAGTGGAGCAATATTTTACAATTTGAAAATTATCTGTTGTTAATATTTGTATTGTAGTGTATTGTAGTTGTGCAGTAGACAAAAACATCCCCCAAGGTAATGTGCATGTGCTCCTTCTGTACTAGAGATTTGATATTGAAATGCTGACCGAGTCTGAACACTAAAGGTAAAATAACTATTTCAACAGATGGAAAATAAACAAATGGCATAATAAAATTAAAAAGAATCTGCTGTGGGAAGAAATTGTTATCCTCAGACTGGTGGAATGTTCCTTTATCATTTATTAGTTTGTATTTATTTATATATTGATTTTTGTTCATTCATTTATTTATCTGTTTGTTTATTTCTTAATTTGTTTGGCCATTTTGCTTAACATCACATATCCGCACACGTATGCTGTGGCACACTGTCATTTTCAAGACATTTATTCCTACCTACACAGAAGCCCAAAACATTTCACTTCTTATTTTTTATGATAGTCTTGCAAACTCTTGCGTTTGACAGAGGGATTTGAAGAGGGGAATTTTTTTTTGTTAAATCTGTCTGACTCCCACTGTCTGCCAGCAACTTCACAGTATATGCAGCCAATTCAGAGGCTGTTACAAATCTATGGCATGACTTAAATTCATGTCTAGGAAAAAAATATATATATAAAAAAACGGAGCCTCCTAACTTTTTTTTTTCCGAAGGACTTCTTTAATGCAAGAGACAATTAGTAGTTCTTCCATTATCATTTTGGTAAACATGTCAATTTGTTACAACCTGTGAGAATTTTGAACAATGACCTCTTAATTTCGTTTTATGTTTTTGCATAGTTTGGGGAAATGTAGGCTTGGCTAGTTGTATCGTGTGGTCATGAATGCTGGGTAAATACCTGTGTGGTCAAGCTATAATATTAGGTCTAAAATACCTTGTATGGGATGATCCATTCAATCGGATAGCCTAAAGCAGCATCATGCATCCATTGGCTACACTAGCAGGATACGGTATATGGTTGCAATGTTAGCTGTTTGCTGATGTGTAAATAAAATATATATATTAAGAAAAACTCACATGCAAGACACCCCCTTGAGATTACCCCACTGAGTGAACACAATCATATAGTATGCCACTCCAGACCTATAAATAGACTATAACTGTGAAGCAGGCTACACACATTTGTATGTTCTTTGAACATACTTCAATCTGGGAGCAGTGAAACATGTGAGTGTGTCTGGCAGATTTGCATTAGTTGCAGGCCTTAGTATTTATTCATTCATTCATCTTTCATACCTTGCACTCTCCAAAAGGTTACAGGAGCCTATCCCAGCTATTTTTGTGAGAAAGGAAGAATACACCCTAGACTGGTCGCCAGTCAGCCATAGGGCACACAGAGAGGCAGACAATCGTTCACACTCACAATCATACCGCCAGCAGCGGGAATCGAACCTTCATCTCCCTGCATCGAAGTCAGGCGAGTTAACCACTAAAATATCAGGCGGCAGCCTAATTATTTATTCATTATTATCTGTTTACTATTTAGGACAACATGCCTGCTACCCCCAGTAGCCTGTTGGAATTCATTTAGTAAAGTTTAGCCTTTTTAATAATTAATATATTATTATTCAATTAAAACCTCAAACTAAAACGCCACCTGATGGTGTGCTGGTTCACTTGCTTGAGTTCGGTCCGGTCAACATGAAATTGATATATACTCAGTGGCCGTGAGATTGTGAGAGGTTTACGGACTGGCAACCTGTTTAAGGTTTGGTCTGGCTTTTGCACAAAGTCACATAGAATAGGCCTAAGCATCCCACGGCCCTTAAAAGAAAGTGTTCTTGAAGATAAATGGATGAATATTATATTTATAATAATAGTATGATAACATCTGTTTTGCAAATGTCATGTTAAATAAAATGACGAGAAGGAAAGGTGAGCGGTGGACTAGAGAGAAAATTCCTAAAACAATCCCTCACTATTTATAGCTCTAACAACTAAACTTAGGAGACCTTCATTTGTCTGCTGCTGTTTAATAGGACCCAGAGTCGCTAAACAGATGTACAAGCGTGGACCCTGCAGAATTGGCAATAACACTGGTTTGTAATTTTTCTTCATAGTATGTGTCACCTTTCCTGTACTGCATTGAGCAATGAGTTTCTTCTGAGCACTTATCGGTGGTCAAGGCAACAAAAAATAGCAGCCCAAATCTGATGAAACAGACATTGACCTTAATTTATTTATGTACAAAGCTTAATGGCTGTAATGGGATTGGCTAAATGCTGTTTTTGAAGTGGGTCGTATCAAAATAAAAATTACTTGATTGTCAATAAGCCAGCAACACAATGCACTGAAATCAACACAGCAAATCTCCTGAAAAGTGTAAACAAAAGACTTGTATGGTGGCCCTGAAAAACACAGCAAATAAAAAATAATGGCTTATCAAAAAAAAGCTATTACATAAAACATAATTAAACAACAATAATAGAGATTAAAAAAAAACAAGTGAACAAACACAATGGCAATTCACAAAACAGAAAATGTAGATGTTAGCGATGTTAAACAATGTGCCATGAAGGTGATATCTTAATATTATATCTTTTATGTTAAGGATCAATATATAATATGTTAATATTTTAATATAGTAATGTTTTCTCAACAAAAAACACTAACCACTGTCACTGATAGATAGATACGAGTTTCTTGTCCATGTAGAATTTTTATATTAAGGTAGAATTCATCCTTGGTGTAGTAAGCTGCCCAAATAAATGCGTTTCACATAATTATTCCATTCAGGCTATCTATTTCCAGATATCAAATACAAGCCGATAACTTAATGTATTCCACTTAAATCTGAAAGTTTATTCTCAGAACATACCTCAAAGTATTCGCCAGTCTTTTCGCTGCATTCTTTTCACACATTCTTATTTTTAGGTATAATTTAGATGTATTCATTTATTTTTCTTTTTACAAATGGGAGACAGGGCCCCGTGAATATAGACACAAAATATGTTGTATTTACTACTGAAAATGAATTAAATGAATCGATATTGTATAAAAGTAAACCCCCCACCCAACCCCCGATGTCTGGAGTAAAAACAGATAAAATACATAAAATAAAATAACATAGGGAAACTTTGACATTCTATTTTCTTTTGTACCTGGTGTTGTGCGCTTCATACTCTAAATGTGACAGCTATTTAAAGGCTGTTGGGTCTTGGTTTAGAGGGCCACTTGGGTGCTCCTCTTTCTCTATTGTGTTTTTTTTTTTTTTTTATCGTCTGCCTATTGTTTTCCCCTGTTCCATAAAATATAGCACACATGCTCGTTATGAACTCTGTTTTTAGTGTGGGATTTGGATTTAGCTTCAAAAGCCTGGCTCGATGGCCATTGTTCAAAGCTGGCATGCACAGTTCCCCAATGGATTGCCGGTTGGAGCTGTTAAAGTATCAGAAGACAATTGAAATCAAACTGTTCACAAAACTAGCTATTTTATTTAAAATGTTTATAAACTATACCATCTGGTCATCTTAATATGACTTTATTTCTTAAAACAATAGAGGTAATGTTAATGGTTAAAAATCATTCTGCCAATAAATACATTTCAAAAATTGAAATAATTAAAGTGCTTACCTCTGCATGGATTAACGCTTGTCTATATATCCTAACCAGAATCAATATTAAGTTTTTACTAACCACAACAAATGTGCAAAAATGAAGTTTATAATGTTTTTATTTTCCAAGGAAAACGCAACACATCCCCTATCCCTGAATGATGCTGGGTAATCTCTCTATTATGTCAGTCTGCAATTGTCTGTTTGAACTCAACAGGAATTTGTGATAGATAACTAGAATGGTGGTAGGTACAAAACACCCATCATCTATAACCTTGTCTAATTCAAGACACTAATAACAGTGCACTGGGCGCTCAGATTTTTTTTTTTTTTTAATGTGAAAATTATAGTGTTGTTACAAAATAACATACCTGTCAACCTCGAACCATTTGTGATCTTACCAAATTTTGTTTTCGCCCTTACATATATGTATAAATACATGGAAAATCTTACCACTTTACTTTTTTGTAAAAAATCACGAACAACAAGTAGAAAATGTATGTTTATGTGTTTATTGCTTTCAAAGTTCCACTACAACAGCTTCCTACAAAAATTGTTCCAATAAGAGTGTATTCTTGACTTGTAAACAGACCAGAAACAGCTGATCAAATGAAAGTAAACATAAACAAGGGAACAGGAAACGGAAATCACATGGTGAAAGTGTTACAAAACGAAATGTTTATCATGATCTTTTTTTTTTAGCCAATCAGAGGCGCCGGTACATATATCACTTGGCAGACATGCGTTTCCGGGAAGAAACAATGGCGGATGGTGAAAAATGGCTAGAAAGTGCCTTAATTTATTTTTTTTTCTCAAAATCACCGTTTAGCGTACCATTTTCATGTGTACAGCGTACCAATATAAAAATGGGCTTTCAGTTGTACCAATTACGGCGAGAACGTACCAGTTGACAGGTATGAAATAAGGTTGTGCTTTGTCTCATGATCAGTTTGGTCAGAGACATCACATGAAAGAATTTTATCTAAACACAAATTATGGGGCAAGGCGTGTAGTTTCTCGTGTGTATATTTTTCAGTAGTAATGTATTGCAGCTTTTTTTCTGATCCAATTTCAATCAATGCACAATTTAGAATGGCTATTTCATACTACCCCCTTTTGGCCTAAATTAATTGAACATGGCTACCACACAAAATAATTTGTCTATCTCCGGGCAAAAGGCAGACCACACCCTAGACTGGTCGCCAGTCAGCCATGAGGCATACAGAGAGACAAACTACCATCCATATCCCCAATCACACCGCCACCGGCAGGAATTGAGCCCGCGCCTGCCCGCATCAAAGCCAGGCGAGTGAACCACTACACCATGAGGCAGCCTTGAAAAATCATACTCAATGAAATTAAAAATAACACCACTTTTTGTGGACCTCTATATCTTTAACAGTGAATAAGAAGCTCAAACAACTTTCACACAACTTCATTGGGGAGTCGGCAGACAGCTTGACCTGTCCGAACGGGTTGCACCTGAAAGGCATTTTGTTGACAATAAAGCTCTCCATAAAACTGCTATGTTGACATAAATGTATTTAATATAGTCTGGATCATTTTTAAAATGTTATCGAAATCCAGTACCATATATTTGTTAATGTTTTCGTCATAAATGGACTGCGGTTTACCTGTAAAAAACTGTTCTAATGTATTATGTATCCACAAGCTCTTTGCAATAAGAAACAAACAAGGACTCTTAACTCAAATCAACCTTACTTTAAAAGGTATTGACTTATTGTGATGTGAAAACACTAAAATAACATTTAGGATTATTCAGCATGAATCAAAGAAATGACAAAAGGCAGTAACTGAGGTTTGTCCAGGTGCCCATTTATGTGCAAATGTTTTAAGCAAAATAGAAGCATTTAAATGTCCATGTACGTACTTTGAGGCTAGAGGACAATTAATGCAATGAAATCAGATAATATGAGACAAGGAAGCAGGCCATGAAAGTTGAATGTTTTAATTACTTACCCTGAACGTGGCTTTCCGTTGGCATGTCCTATTCACCGGGTGTAGATCCTGTACATATGTTGCACTTCTTGACCAAATTTCCCCAAAGAAAAAAAAGCAAAAGCCAACAGCACCTGGAAATGTATGTACTCCTATGTCGATTTTCCCCTACTGGATAATATACCTTTTTCAGGATAATATACCTTTTTCATCCCCTGCTCGTTCACATGATGAGCAGACTGTCTCTGGAGTCGTCTCCTGCTTCTTCTTGTACAAATGTCTGACCACTACTCATTTCCATTCTAGCCACGTTTCCCTTGCCGTGAAGACTATTTATTATTATTATTTAAACAGAACAAAGGACTATTAGGAATCAAAGGGAATTATATACTGCAAGGGAGAAATGAAGAGAAAATTCCAGGCATCATTGATCCCAATCTGATCCTCCAGCTGTTATCCACATTTTCTTCAGAATTGCTATGAACACTTGAGTGACTCAGTACTTCTTCAACTGCCCCTGAACACTTCATGGTACAAAAGCATTCCCTGCTTAAATAACTGCTTGGTCTATCACAGTTTTCTACTTCAAGACATCACATTCACCCTTCCTCTCTCGTTCGATCCCTCCCTTTCTCTGTCATCCTCCTTCCTTGCTTATTCTCGTCATTAACTTGTGCTTGGTCACGTGTATATAGGGACAGTGGGGCAGAATGGCATGGAATACAAATAAGTTTTCTTAAGCTTGTGATCTATTTTTAAAGATTCCAAGGAAGAAACAAAACGGAACCAATGAATGTTAGGATGCAAATGTATTAATATTCCACAGACAGAGGTAAAATTATATGTATTTATATGGTCATATAATAAAATGATTTCCCATTCCCACACAATATCTACTCATTTTCTGTTCCACTCACATTCATACCTAGAGGCAATTTATATTGTCCAACCAGCCAACCTATGGTTGTCTTTGGAGTATGGGAGGAAACCGGAGTTCCCTGAGAAAACCCACACAGGCCAGGTAGAACATGCAAACTCCACACAGGAAGAACGACCAGGATCTGAACCCAGGTCCCCAGAACTGTGTGGCAAATGTGCTATCCACTCATCCGCTGGCACAAATATACGATTGAAATTGACTGACCTCATGTCACATTTTCACCAGTATGAAATCTCTTATTTTATCAATGAAACAGTGAAAGAAACCATGTGAAGGCATGTCCAGGCCAGCAGAGTGGTCAAAGAAGCCACCATTCAGTGAGGACCAAAGCAGTTCTTGGAGGCTGCTGGGGGTGCAGCTTTTGTTTAAACCGATCAGGCAGAAACACTTTGACCAATGAGATTTCTGCAGAAAACAAGAAGCACCTGAATACAATCCACTGATTGCACTTGTAAACCCCGCCAACTGCAGCCCTTTGTAGAACAGTTTGCCCGCCCCTTATCCCCACACAATATCTATTGACTATATGTATCTCTGTGCATGTTTGTTCAAACTGTGATGTTGGCCCTGTTAATGTCACGCCAAGGTATATGTTTCCATAAATACCCTGCAAGTTGGAGTTTGGTGCCATTTAAACCCAACCACCAATCAAACCACGGTGTCACACCATCAATCTTGATGACTATGTGCAACCAATTACACTCATAGGCTGTTCGATTCAAGGGGCTACTGGCCTACATAAAATAACTTTTAGCCAAAAAAGAGGGAAAAATACTTGCAAATCAATATGCATTTTAGTTTAAAAAATACTATGGTTAAAAGCATTTGCAGAATTGTTATTTTTGCCAAATTTCTTACTTTATTGGATACAGTTTTGGAAGTTGTCAATTTAGCAATTAAACTAATATCTTCCCCCCAAACTCCCCAGGGATTGCGAAATCAAATAAATTCCAATGACAATAATATGGCACAAATAATATTTTTCTTTTGGCTCCCACTTGACAGGTGAATGTATAAGAAAAAGCACATAAAGGTATTCCTGTGTGGTGCCGAACAAAAGGGCATGATGGAGTATTGTAAAACACATTAGTCAGAATCTAATAAACCAGATCAAAACAAACCGGACAAGCCATTACCATGGAAACATATTCCCAGCCATATATCCCATGGGTGACTTATGTAAAGATGACCACTAAACCCCCCTCAAACCCCCAAAGTTCATGCAAACCTTCATGCCGACGGCAAAGAACAGCTCAGCCACTGCGTGTGCTGAACACAGGAGCTGGTGGCTTCAGGCAATTCGCAAAGACAAGCGACTTCCCCATTTACTCGGTCAACAGAGTGAGGCTTACCTTCCAAATCGATGGCGCCGTCATGAAAGGTTTGTATTGGACCATGGTTTTAGGAGTCTTCTGGGATGGTGTTTTTTCTCTTAAATGTCCCTTTATTTCTTGAACTAAAACAGCAATAGAAAGTATGTTTTAACATTGGATTTTTAACGATCTGCATCTGATGAACATGCAAAGAATTAAGAGGTTTGTTATGACATGTTGGCATATTTCTAGGACCTGGAAAAATCATTATTTTAGTAGACTGCTGAATATTTAAAAGAGCAATATGTGGGTATATGAGAGTGTCCATACGTAATCACCTAATACTCGGAGTTGAATGCTGAAATAAGATGGCCCGGCAGCTGAGTGGTTGGCACGTCAGCCTCACACATCTGGGGTCATGGGTTCAAATCCAGGTCTGTCCATCTGTGTTCAGTTTATAGGTTCTGCTGGGCCTGTGTGGGTTTCCTCTGGGTACTCCTGTTTCCTCCCACATTTCAAAAGAAAAAACATGCATGGCTAAGCTGATTGGACACTCTAAGTTGCCCCTAGTTATGGGTGTCACTGTGGAAGTTTGTTCTTCTCCTTGTGCCCTGCAATTGGCTGGCCAATAAGACAAGGTCCGAACCCCCCCACCACCTCTGGCCCAGCCTGAGCTGGGATAGGCTCTAGCAGGTCCCACACCCCTTGTTACGGCTGGCAGCCTGGACACACACTATGTAAGAGGGGTGTGGTTTCTTTTCCTCAACAGGTAGCTCCACAGGTAGCTCCACCCCTGTGACAAAGCCCTGCCCAGGCCAACACACCTGTAACTATTTCCCCATCATCCCTCCTCCAATCAAGATTCACTTCCTGCCCTTATTTAAACCCTTTTTATTTGTCATATCTGGCTGACTCTCAGGCTTGATTCCTGACCGACTCCCTTGGCTGCCTATGCCTATGCTGAGGCAGTAGAGTCCTTTCCTTCCTTAGAAAGCACATGGTTTAGTGCAGAGTAAAGTTTGATTGTCCCAGCTTCACCTGGTAATGTGAGTACATTACTCCTTGTTATATTTAGTATTTATGTTGGCAAAGTTAAAGATCTTTGGGTTGCATAGGGGGAGTTGTTCTGGTGACAAGACAAAATAACGTGCACTTCAATGCATTCTATTTATTTTTTCATATTTTTATTCATTACAATTTCTCATTAACATGTCATTTTAAACAACATCTGACAGTGACTGATGGATTTGGTAAGAAAGCTAAAGAAGTAGGCATAAGGAATTTGCAGAATATTATCCATGGAGTTACCCAAAGCTTACTTGATCAAAACAACTCTAATCCTTGCATAAGACGCCGAAGATCTGTAGTGAATTACAGCACACCTGGAGTACATAAGCTGACTTCTGATGTATTATCCTGCCATTGACAAGAGAAACACCACCCACAGCAGAGATGGTGTTTATTTTATTTATTTTTTCTAAACATGTTCATATTGCTCTTTTCCCTGGAAGAAAAAAGAAAAATGCTCCATCGGGAAGGATTAAAACACCAAATGTTGTGAAATGAATGTCTAACTTTTACAGTAAGATATTTTGTCTTTTATATCAGGCACATATTGGCTTCTACAAAAATAAGTTAATCATTCACTAATGCTGAGCCACCATCTTTTCATATGCATATTTGTGATCAATAATAATGGCGATGTCATATAGTGAAAAAATTATATTCAGACATAATTTTTAAAGTTACTTTGCAAGGTTGGGTGCTGTTTTAGTCTTCTTGCTGTGTTTGTGGTTACAATGTATAAGTTTGTCTTTTCCATTAACTTCAGGCCAAAACTGACTCCCAATAGTTCACGGCACCTGTTAACCTCTGACCAATCCAGTAATCCAATTAGGATCAAGGACCCCACCAGTGAAGCCAATCAGAGGCTGACAGTGACTGTTCAGCACTCCCACCCTAAATGAGAAAAAGGATAAAAAAAAGAGCCGAGGAGAAAAAAGGGGGCTGTTTAACAAAGTTTGGCAAGGAGGACATTTCCTGATGTAGAAAAATAATAATAATAATGCATGATACAATACAACTATATAAATGTAATCACATTTATGTTTGTATGAAAAACCTTTCACACTTACAATTGCAAAACAGCGCACATAAAATGAAAATGAAATCATATGTAGCAAATAAATATCAATTGTAATTATATACAACCTAATCTTACATCGGACACTGTTTTCAGACAAATGCAATGATGCTGATGATAAGTACCTAGTATGAACGGGTTTGTCCAAATCCACTTTTACATGCTTCACAGCCGTGCTTTCAATTCTCTGATTCCTACACGGTAGCACCCTGTTGAACTCACTAGAAGAACCAAAACTGCTCCATCTTACAAGCTCTCATCTGTTCTCTCAAATGCCATTCCTTAATGTGAGTCAAGTATGCTGGCAACTGCTTTGGAATAAAATGTATTAAACATGATTAAGAGACTTAACTCAGAATACTCAAAACAATGTAAACATATTCTACATAAGAAGCACATACAGAAACACAGTTCACTGTGTATAATCAGTTTCTTTATAAAACCACTGTTGTGGCCGACTGAATTTTTGACACATCAGAAATTCATTCATTTTGACAGCATACAACCTGTTGGGACCTACCTGTCCTTCATTTACCTGACTAATGATGCCCAGCGAGATTTAGAATCAACCTGGATTTAGAAATGGGTCATAGGCTTGAAATAAAACAAAATGTAACATGTGCCGAATTTCACATGTGCTGATTGCATTTGGTGGTATGATTTTTTTTTTCTTTTTGTGTGTGCAATACATGTTTGTATTTGTAGAATGTATACACTAAATATAGTAAAAATATTTAATCCACAGGCAAAACCATTTTTGGTAAACACATTTTAAAGTGTTTCTTAAACTATATCCTCTACACGTATACGTTCGTTGACGTGTAATTAGGTGCAATATTGGCTGCCTCCAGCATTTTTTTCCTCTATCGTTGACGACCATGTTTTGAATATCTAAACTCGCACTACAGTCCCTTATATTACCTCTTCCCAATAGTTGCCTCTTCTTATACTGTCAAATGTGCATCTGCATGAGAACATTACAGGTTCACTGATCAAAGTGAAATATTCCAATGGATAGATCCACAGCTGGAAAAAATTAAAGCAGAGATAAAAAGAATCTAAAAAGCCATCTCGTGTCCATATTGTAACTGTATCAGTGAATTTCTTAAATGTTGGCTCATTGTATTGAGGGATATTTACCACAACTGACATGCTGACCATTAACTTGCAAAGATGCATAAATAAGCTCCATGGTTGGTACTTACAGTCCATAAATTACAGTTTATACCGACATACATAACCACCTGCAGACCCACGCACCATATCCTATATTAGGACTGGGCATCGATTCCAAATTGACACCGTGAATAATGTTCCATTTCTTCAGAAAATCATTTTTTTAAATTTCAAAGTAATGCCCTGAAAATTTCTATTCTAAATGGCTGATTTGGGCCACCTCATGGTGATGTGAGTGTTAATATGGTGTGGACAGTTGGGGTTCGATTCCCAATCGGTGGCCGTGTGATTGGGAGCGTAAGTGGTTGTCTGTTTCAATGTGCCCTGCAATTGAATGACAACCAATTCAGGGTGTCCCCTGCCTGCTGCCCGGGAAAGGGTCAAGCACCACCCGCGACCATTATGAGGATAAAGGGTATGGAAGTGAATGGCTGATTTTGTTTATTTCTGCATGGCTGAAAATTGAAATTTGTGGTGAAAGTTCAAGTGCTAAGTAATTGCACATAGTAAGTAGAATGGACCAGATATTTACTTGTTTTTGGATTTCTCACTGTAGATATCATACCACTGCGCTTCCCTTTTTTTATCACGTGGTTATTGTGTCCGTTCAAAATGCACTGCACAGTCTGTTGTGTGTAGTAAAATGTGCAGAAACCAAGTGGTCTCATTTAACCTTTGTGACCGGCAATGTCATTGATGTCAGTTGGATGTTCTCACCAGAGCTTAGCACAGTTGAAATAAATGGTTTGGAAATGGGGAAGTCAAGACATTGAGGATTAGGAAATGAACAGCAATTTAGAGGTTTCAAGGTATGCAATCATGAGAACTTTGAATGAACAATGGTGGTTGGAGTCTGAGAAATACAGTAGGTCATTTTATGTTCTTGCAAGTTATACTATTCCAACTAAATAATTGGAGTTATTTTATCACAGGAGTTATTTCATCAAGTATTAAAGCACCTTTAAAATTGGATTTTATCATGTTTCTTTCACTATGGCAATTAAAATTGAGGTCCTACAGTTGATTTTTAGGAAATGTAATTGGAGGTTTTGTTAGGATTAAAGGAAAGTAAGAGCAATTCATGTCCATCATGTTTAAGTTAATATATTTCTGGTTCAAGCTTAAATCATTCTGAATCATTTGGATTCATTTACATATATGTTGTTCTTCCAACAAATGAAAGGTTTGTGATAGTATATTCCATCCTGAAGAGGGAAGTGTTCTATTGGCTACAACAATTGGCAAATGGTGATTGCCTATCATTTTTAACATGCATAGAATCATAAATTAAGCCCAAAAGTAATTGATTGACTCCTATTGTGCCACATTGAATCTGTTCTTATCCAGACAGTTACAGTATATACTCATATTGTGTGATGTGAAAAACATTAAGAATCCTCTCTATTTTAGGAAACAAATAGTCAGCATCGTCAGTCTCTTTAAATCCTGTCAAATATGAAGATAGATGGCTGTAAAGTGTGTAGTTGCACGGAGTGCCCTCTCCTTCTGGCAAGTCATTAGGAGTGTATCATTGGGGTCTTCCTTCACACTTGGAAAGCAGGCGCAGGTCTTCAACCTGGTAATAGAGTACAAGGTGAGCTCAAATGTTTGACATCCCTTGGTGTGGAAAATGTAATAGTTAAGATATATGTAATATAGAGTAAATTGACTTGCATTGGTGAGGGGTCTCTTCTCTGCAGTGTAGATTAATAGGTACATCCATCAAAAAGTGCCATACATCAGATTTGGTACATACACCAAAAGGCAAAGGTCAAAGAGGGCATAGAACATAGAATTGTATGACCGAGACCAAAGTGAAGAACAACATGCCAGACTGGCTCTTGTGTGGTATCCATTCATTCATTCATTTATGAACCGCTTTATCCTCACTTGGGTTGCAGGGGCTGCTGTAGGATCCAATCCCAGCTAACTTTGGGCCAGAGGCGTGGGACACCCTGAACCGGTGGCCAGTCAATCACATGGCACGAAGAGACAGACAACCATTCACTCTCCCACTCATACCTAGGGGAAATTTACAGATGTCCAATCAGCCTAGCCTGCATGTTTTTGGAATGTGGGAGGAAACCGGAGTCCATTGAGAAAACCCACACAGGACTGGGGAGGACATGCAAACACCACACAGGTGGACCGACCTGGATTTGAACCCAGGACCCCAGAACTGTGAGGCCGACATGCTATGCACTCATCCTCCGAGCCACCCATGAATGGAGTTGGAGTTAGAATGAATGACACGAGGCACATAACCATCTATTTTCTCTTTTTTAATACATACCACTGAGTCCTGGATCTGCAAATGCTTTGAAGAAACAGCCTGTGATTTATTTATCATATATTAACACTTATAATTACCAAGTAATTTTTCACCTGCTATTCTTTGGTCATTGAGGTATGATTTAAAAATAATATTATCAGAAATGACTCTTAATGAGAAGGACAGAGAATGCGGTCAAGCCCTGGTCAATGAAGCGTGAAAAATAAAGGAAGAACTGCTAATGTGTAATTAGCTGAGACAAGCCGCTCATCAAGACTCATCTGGAGGTAAGTGATAATGATCAATGACTGTATCATATCATTTTTCTTTTTTTTCACTGTTGAAAAATAGCAAATACGGTAGCTTCAAGCTACAATATCTTATGCAAAAGCACAACTATTTTGTATGTTGTTAATTTCGACTTTAACTTGTACGGATTATAGTACATATTGTTTTGTAGGTTGGGTGGACATAATAATGGATTTAATGGAAATGACAGGAAAATGAACAACTGAATGTCTCATAATTCCTTGCGATGTGCTCATATAATCAGATTTCAATTAAAGCAAGGACCCTGAGGCCTAGTATACATTTGCTATCCAATTCACAAGCCATGCCAATAAAAAAACAATTACTACTGTCATTTCATGGTCCAATCTATCAATTAGCTTTCACAACCATCAACCTCCAGAGAATACAGTAGATAGATTCCTATACTTTTTATAAACAATAAAATGACAATTAAAAATACACAAGGTCATGTTTTATTGCTTTTGCATTACTAGCAACCCTGGTAAACATATTTTTTTTCCACACGGTTGACAACAAAAATGATCTAAAACAAGCCTGGTCACTGGACTTAATGCACTATAAGTTTGTATAACTTTTTTTTAAGTTATATATTATTTTACCCTTTACATTTTAGGATGTGTTATTCTACTTTAATTAAAAAGTAAGCACTAAAACATTTTGTCTTTGTTTCAACGGCCATGAAACCTCGCCATAAGTGCCCTCATTAGTTTTCTTTTTCCTACACAGGCACTCAGCTAGATTAATTCCAACCCGATCATTTGCAGTGCTAGAAACCCTGTAACATTCTATTTCTCTTCAGTGTTCATCAGGATCGTTGTCACAGAGTCTGGGGAATTAGTGTACAAAACAGTGTATCCTGGCCTGGAGAAGTTGAGTGACAAACATGTGGGATGGAATCAGCTCCCTATCTGAGCAGTGCCACAGTCCACACTATTGCCAGACCAATGGGAGTTGATTAGCTGGATAACAAAGCATTCTTTTCCAGTGACACACTGAAAGGGGTTTGGCACCGGGAAGCGATTCAAGAGACAGTACTGATAGAGTTATACAACGAGTGTAGCTGCTATGGCAAGATAGAGGCTGTACGGAACAAAAGAAGGGAAATGCCAAGATGTTGAATAAGTAATGAAGAAAGGAATTGAACACGCATTCATTCATTTTCAACACTGTTACAGTGGTATTAAAGATCTCTGAACGAATTAGGCCAATTTGTTCATTTTCAATCAGCTGACTTCCGGGTAGCCACAATCACACCCAGCAGGAATTGATTCTACTCTTGCCCGCACTGAAGTCAGACAAGTGAACCCCTATGCCATGGGGTGGTAGGAGGTGAACATTTTTTTTTGTAAAATGATGGATGGAATGTGTTACAAACCCCGTATATGGGTCAATGTTATCTCTAAGCTGTGCACTACTCTCGTGTTCTTCGTGCACAACAAACGTGGAGCGCACAAAATAAAATCCAACCTGAAATGTTAAAAAAATAAACACTACATTTTTTCTGTGCTATTTTGCAACACAACTTAACATGCAGGTTAGCATATAGCCAACGGTTCAGTGGAGTTGCTGCCAAGCCTTTATCATGGAGAAACGACCAAGCTGTTGCAGAGCCATTCTACAAGCCAAAGTAAAGAAGAAAAGCAGTTCTTTTAAGGTGGAATGGCTGTTGAACTATGTGCAAATAGAAGAAGAAGCGGTGAAATTGGGCCATAAGGATCTCTCCTTTGCAAAACGTGCAGTACTTTGGTTGCCTTCCACATGGAGGCTGGTTGAACAGTCTAAATTGCCCCTAAGTGTGAGTTTGAATGGTTTCTTATCTCTTTTGCCCTGTGATTGGCTGGGCACCAATTCAGGGTGTCCCCAGCCTGGTGCCATTAGCCAGCACACCCCTACAATCCTTGAGATGATACCCAGTTTGAACTTCAATGGACTTCAATGAACCCCAACAGATAATTAATTTGATTGCAAAATGAACTCAAAATAAGCACACTGATTGGCTTGGTTTAATTGCTGTGGCAGTGAACATTTTAATTATTTAGTCATTTTTCCCAAGAGATTCATTTGTTTTATCTCTGTTTTATTTTATTTTATTGTCTGTCAAGTGATGTGTTGCCAATAAGGAGTTAACACTGACATGGGAACCAAAACAATCAGACAAACTATCTTGGTTTAAATCATTTAGGATGATAAATGAGTTTTTCCATTTTTTTTAAACACTGTGCATGCTTGTACAGTTGCGGGGTCAAAATATAAGATATTTACCATTCAATAGCTGCCCAAGATCTGATACAAATAGAGCCCAAGAGGGTACCGTGTTAGGCACTTTGTATTCACACACTTGCCCCCTGTTATGTTAATTCTTAGACTTGTTTGAAATTGTATGTTAAAACCTCCCTGGAATCTTGTGCTTCGTGACTTGCTTCCCTTACTGAACCACTTTCAATTTTGTATTCCAACTCATCACACGATGAAATGGATGCTCAACTATTGTTTTTCATTGAATCATACATCCCCTGCCAGATCCTTATTTTCTTTTTTTCCATTTCAGCTATGCTTATGCCTTCAACTGCTTTGTTACACTCACTATAGAACACTGTTTCCATTGACACTTGATTCACCTTCTCAGTGGGAAGATGGTGTGTACCATAGTGACACTGTCAAAATGTGTATCTTTCTAGTTTGTCTTAGTGTGCACTTCCACTCAAGTCCTAGATATTAGCTGCCTCGTGGTGTAGATGTTCACTCGCCTGACTTCGGTGTGGGAAGGGACGGGGTCCTTTCCCGCTAGTGGTGGTATGATTGTGAGTGCGGATGGTCGTTTGTCTTTCTGTGTGCCCTATGACTGACTGGCGACCCGTCATCAATGGCGGTCAATGAATCAAAGTAATCTTGCATTGTTATAATTATATTTTACATGATTTCTCATAACTTTACATGCCACATAATCTGAGTTGAATTTATGCATAATCCATTATATTAATATTGCTCAGAAGGTTTGTTGGGGTGCTGGATTTATCCCAGCTGACATCAATCAGAAGGCATGTTACACCCACAACGGTGTGCAAACCAATTAGTATCTTTACCCAATCACAAATTATACCTGTGTGCCACTGACGCAAGATTTGTTCCTAACTTAGTTCAGGGTGTACACTGTCTACTGCCCAGCTAGGATTAATCAGTGTGGAAAATGAATGAACAGATAAGAACTGAATCTCAAGTGAAAATACTAAAATATCATCATGCATGTGAACAACAGCATGGCATGGTGACCAACTGTTTTGGTGCTTTTAAATCATTATTGTTCTTTGGATTCTTGGATTTAGGGACTCATTGTATTTATTTCTGCATCTTGATCAAAGTCATTCAGTTTTCACTGTAAACGGCACCTTCATTAATTAGAAATTCAGATAAGTTCACCATTTGTGTTCATGTCTTTTTGGGGTGGCAAACTGTTTTGTGCTGAGGCTTCTGATTTTAGTCACCCTTGGCTGATTACCTACACCTGTGCATACGTGGGACACAATACATTAAGGGTCAGTGTTCAATTTTTTTGTGGTCAGCATGAGTTGGTGTGCAATGTATGCTGCATTATTGATGGTTCCTCATCCATTTCAATGCTTTCTAACCATATTCCAGTGGTATTTCAGAGCAGTGGGAAAAATGTAACATCCAATTAAATGGGGGTTAACCTTCATCACAAGCACAAGAAAAGGTCCAAAGCACTTGGAGGATTCAGAAAAAAATACTGCAAGTACCTAATGCATTTCCTATTTCATGCAACTTAGGGTACCATAGATTTAGAGCACACCATGGCTATGGTATCGGTAAATAACCAAATAATTAAGGGATCGCTATGCATTATGTTGAATATGGTCTCATTTAGTTCTTGTAAGCTTCTCTTTAACCTATTTAGTCTCATGAGCAGATGTTGCTCGGCTGTTAAAGTCAACATAATGGACTGAGTCACTGACAGGAACATCCATCTGTGGAGAATTAGTGAGAGAGGTCATCTGGACAGTGGAGAAGATGGCAGGGAGCCTACATTCTTATGCCTTTTATCATACCGTCTTTGCTCATGTATGACATTCAGGTTCTTTCTACCTCATGCCTCACCCTGAGCATCCAATTCCCACTGTTCTGTCCATCTGAGTCCTTGTCAGTCATCATGTTCACCTGATCATTTACCTAAAATGTGCCCTTGTCCGCAAATAGCGAATGCAATGATTGAAAAGGTCAGGATATTTATAATAAGGTCAGTGAGGCAGAGGATAGAGAAAGGAGATGCAAATAATGACTCTAGACAAATATAATTTCTCAGTTTTAAAAAAATGCTTTTCTGTATGCATCCCCAAAAAATGACACTGGAAATGACAAGGAACCAAATTAGAGAACTTGCATATAAAGTAATGCTCTCCTTATAGCAAATCCAAATTATGGAATACATTTTAGAACCAATACATTTTGAAAGTAGAGGTACCTTTGTATTATTATAATAAAAAAATTCCAAGCAAGCAACAAGGTAAAAAAGGCACTATATGTCAAAGTTCAAAAGCTGACAGTGTCTCTAACATGTTATCTTAACAGATAGTATGGTATAACTCTACTATTCCTTTAGAGCTTTCATCCTTCCTTGTGGGATTTACAAAATCCATGGTGGCATGGGGTGGGGATACTCCCTTATTCCCAATTCAATATGAAATGCAATTGCTTTGTCTCACTTTTTACTCCCAATCTTCCACACTCCGCCACCTTACCTATTTGGTTCCATCCCTGAGCAAGGAGCTCCGTTGGTAAAAATGATAAAGGGTTCAAGAAAAAGCAATGGAATTGTAGTAGTTTGCATGATCCTTAAGTGAAATAAAACAAATTGTGTTAAATTAAAAGAGTAGTAAAAGCAAAAATGGCAACTGCAAGAACAAGAGGTATTTCACTGCTAATAAAACATTAGATCTAGATTCTCTAAATGTCTATAATGACTACAGTTTTTCACACACCGTGTATGTACTTTTGCAACATACACACATCTAAAAATGTTTGGAAATTGTAATAGTGATAATGCTTTTGTTAAATAGGAGTGAAATGATTTGGAATGATTAGAGACAGCATGACCAATTTGTGATTTAGACACTATCTGCATTGTCCTTTTGTGATGTATTTGATTTGCAGGCTCTCTATCAAGGCTCCTTTCAGGTTCATTCATTCAGGTATTGTCAATTCCCCCTTATCCTTGTTAGGGTGATGGTGTGCTTGAACCTATTACGCCTGATATCGAGCGAAATTCGGACATCACCCCAAACTGGTCGCTAGTTAGTTTTAGGGCACATAGACACAGACAACGAATCACACTCACAATCACATGTTACTCAGTGAGAATCGATCGCACGCTGCCCAGAGCAGGCAGGCTTTTATTTTTTTTGGAACTCACTGTCTTATATTCCCAATTTTTTTTTCTGGGTAAATTTTCTGCAGCACCAAAAGGAGAGACTTAGTGGCATTTAGTGAGGGGTAGAAATATTGCATCATTGAACACAAGTATACTACACACAACGATACAATTATCCACATTCCTTCATCTTCTATACCATATATCCTCTGAAGGATTGCGATGTTGAGACGTCCCGTCATCCCAAAATACATTTTCTTGATGACGCTACGTCTCAAAACATTAAACTGTTACTAGTTTCCAGCCTAATCTCCACTGCACCTTGTCGAAGATTGGTTCAAGTTGATCACAGGGCAGACCACCTCAAGAGAATAATTCATAAAGAGAACAAACTGAACAAACTCCTCATTCACATATATAATTCATGGAGCATCTTGTCAAATGATGGGGTATTATGCATGTCACAAGAATGAATATTCAATATTTCTCCTTTATATCCAGTCACTGTAAAAATGCTATTTGTAAAAAAATAAAAATAATTCCAAATACAAAACAGAATTACAAGACTCGTGCATCATTTAAAACAGATGAAAGACAAAATGTGTTGAATTCATTAAATTCTACAAGCATCACTGTCATGTGACTCTTCCAGCAAGTTTCCCTATTTAAGTGCCAAAAACAGAAGCTGTCATTTGCAAGATTACTATTAAACTATTGTTGGGATTTTGCCACATGCTAACGTATCAACTAATCCACAGTAAACAACACAACTTTTCTTTTTCATACTGCAAACATCTCAACTGGCTGAAGTATTGATATTTAAATCTGAAACCAATTCTTCTGGTATCAAAAGCATTAACGTTTCAGACAGCATTGATCTCCCCACCACTCAAGCATCTCTAATGGCTAATTTGTCACAGCACACTGTTGTTTCTTCTGCATTTGTGTGTATTTTTACTAAAAAACACTACTAGTTATACAGTTTCAAAGCAGTTTAAATTATCTTTGGGAAACAAAGAGCCCATTATACAATAATTGCCACATGGATTCCCATATGTGAGTATTACAATAAATGTTAGTCTACTTCTAGACTACTTTTGAGATTTTTTGGACTTTAGAGCAATTCGATGTGCATAGAGAGCTATAATTTTTATTGCTAATCATAAATACAGCTTAAAATATTCTACCCACAAATATTTTCTATCAAAAGCCGGAGTATTTAAGCATACATTTTTAAAAGTATATATAAATAAAATAAAACATCCAGGGTGAGCAGTGCATGAGTCCACAATGGTCAACCCTGAGTGACAATTCAATGGAGGCAGCTTTGGCTGGGGTTCGGAGATCAGGGTCCCTTTCTACCAAATAACTGCCTCCCGTGGCTGAGCTTCATTTTGTCTTGATCTTTGGTGTGATTGACTTTTGTATATTGATAAATGTGTGGCACAGTTGTGAAAAACGGTGTCCTTTTGAAATTGTATCTGAATATATAGAGCAACGAATGACAAAATTAAGTCAGACCCACTAGAGTTATTCTAGGTGGATAATGTTGCAGTGGACGTGTAAATGTGACAGTGAAGGCTTCTGATCAGTCTCTAATGGTATTCATAGTTGCCAGGGGTCTTTTCTCAGCATTACTATTGAGATAATTTTTTATTCATGAGATGCTTCAAATTGTCCTTGGGAAATCCACAGATTAAGGGAGGGGGCTTGGTTGTGAATAAACATGAAAAACAATTTTAAAAAACAGTCAGTGATCTGTTTCAACGCAGAACATTCTACAGTCATTCGGCACTAGGATGAAAAATCAGAAGATGGTGATGAGAAGAATAAGGACATTTGACAAGAGATGATTGAAGAAGATACAATGTTGGGTGCAAACACGTCCACACTTCATGACTGCCAAAGAAACAAAAATGCACCAGAAGACAATATCACTCACACACATCATGAACGGCAACTGTCATTCAACCTCACTTTCACCTATTGACTGATAGGCTTAATGGTCCTCCAGACAGTCCCCCCAAATATCAAAGAGGAGTTCAATGTCAAAAAGCCTAATGAGGTTGAGTTGAAACGATGAAGAGAATAGTATTTAATAATTCATTCATTCATCCTCCATACCACCCAACCTCGAAAGGTTTCGAGCCATAGGGCACACAGAGAGAAAAACAACCATCCGCAACCCCAATCATACCAACGCCAATGGAAATTGAGCCCGCACCTGCCCGCGTTTAATTCATTCAAGTCAACCTCTTACCCACGAGGCAACTTAATAGTAATTTAAAGTTGTTTTCTTTTCACCATTGAGTATTTTTTCTGTTTATTTCATAATTTAAATCATATTCAAATTGAATGTGCATTGTTGTGAAAGCTTTTCTTCAAAAGCCATTTGTTATCCAAAGAATATAGACAGCAAAGTATCTGCCTGATGAAATTGATCCATGTGTTAATACATTTTTTTTTCAGATAGTCTTCTGTCCTCTCTAATTGCCTTAGCACTCAAACATGTGATATATTCCTTTACTCTTCTTGTGTGCACATTTATCCCATTGGCATTTGTAACAAATATGTATTGTTGCAGTGCATTTTTTTCAATTATGCCAAATGATAATGTTTTGTCACCAGTGAATATGTCTTGCTTGCTTGATATTTTTATATTAAGTCAGTGTTTACATCATGTTGGGTCGCTGGGCCTGAAACACATGCATGTAAGTACACAAGGAGGCCGTGTGAAACCAGTGGGGATAATTCATTTTTTATAGACAGAACAAGTGAACTGTGTAAAGTTCAAAAGGAACATCAAAGAAAATGAAAAGAGGCAGTGACATTTTAATCGAAACGACCAACCATGTAAAAATAGCATTGTTGACAGAGGAATTTCATTTTACCTGAACACATTTTTTATTACCTCAAGCACTGAGTCCGACAGAAGACTTATTTTTTCAATGAAGGTCAAACGAGAGCAATAAATAATAAATGGAAAGCCTTGAGTATTTGAGGTGTTAGCCTAGTATTTTCGTAATTAAAAATAAAAGCAAATGTAGCACGATAGATGGCTGAATGGCACAATATCTCACAATTCTAAGGTCAAGTTTTCAATAACATGCTCCAGCCTTCATGCGTTGAGTTCCTATTTTTTATCAATGTCTACTTTGGGCTTCTCTCGTTTCTCCGGTTTCCATCTACGCCCGAAAAAGGAGAACGACGTGACCAAGCCAGTGTAGGAAGAATACTTCATCAGTGATGGTGTGAATGTTATTGTCCAAGGTTCTCCATCTTAGTTTCAAAGTCAGTTCCACTTTTTTTGTAAACTGGGATAGTCTCCAACATCCCTTAGCCAGAAGAAGTTGTATTTGAAAGAGCGTTATGCAATGAAGTAATTGATCATGTCAGAGCAATCGTTTTAATATGAATTTCAAGTACAATGAGCTTCACCATAAAGTGCACAAACAACAAGAAACAAACACATTAATAATCAATAAACAATAATAGTAGTAATTAAATAAGTAGTCAACACCATGAATAAGTAGGAAAGTACACCAATAACAACAACAAATAAATACATAATCAATAAATAATATTAATAAATAAATGCATAATAATAATAATAATAAGTAGTAATCATAAGTCATTACTCAAAAACAAATTACTCAAGACACAAAAACTGTGTGGTACATTCATTTTTTCATGCTTTATCCATTTGAACACTATAAGGTACAATAGCAGAGATTTTACATCAAGTATGTATGTGTACGGGGCTCACCCCATACATAACTGCACATAAAAATTGAAAATGTATTTTTCTTCATGAGTGACCTCCTAAAATATTTCTCCATTCCCATTTTGTACTGTGGAAAATCTGATTTCACATTGCAGGTGTCAGGGAAGAGGGTAAAAAACACATATGGCAGACAGGAGTTTCTCAGATAGAGTCACTGCATTACTATGAGTGATAAGATCACGTCTCACCATAGGACATGTGGTACTTGCCATTAGAAACTAATTCATTCTCGTGAAAAGTGTCGCCAGTTTACTTTGACATCAATGAGAGTTTTTAATATGGTTTTATCACGACAACTCACCTCACCTTCAAAATTACTAGCATTGCAATTTTTCAAGATGACATGGAGGTTAAAATGTATTTACCTCAAGGAAACCACTCCAGACAGAAGCTATTGTATGAACTCGGTTGGATTTTATTTCTTTCCGACCTAATTATAAGCTATTCAAAACAAAGTTGCCTGACTAATGTGAGTAAATAAACATAATTTTTACAATTATGCCTTAATATCTAACACAGTATAATGCTTTCCCATTTTACACATTTTTCAGACTATAAATGACACTTTTAAATTCAGAGATTGGCTGGGCCTGTGACTGTTATTCAAGAGAGACTTTAATAATGTCATAATAATAAATGTTATATTGTCCACATTGTTCTTAAATACTAGCCAACCGTGAAGTTAATGCTATGAATGAATGACCAGAAACTACAGGCATTTCTTTATTTGTGGTTAAAAAGCACCAACAAAATGTAGAGTATAGAGTGGTTTATTTTATTTTTTTAATCTATTATGAGTGTTTTCAGAAACGTTGTTTTTAAGGCATCAACTTGTTTTTCTAATTATCAGACATATTTTTTAAGATAGACAAGTAGCTTTACTTTCAAATTGTCTTCAGAGCCAAGAGAAAGAAAATATGAGACATGAGCGGAAAAAGACAAATACACGAATGATTTGGACCCTGGTTGGATGATATCTGTTTCACCAGAAACTATTAACCGGAGCTGTTAGGTAAAATGGAAAATGTGACAATACTACTACAGCTATGTTAAGATAAAATGATTCCGATTGTTTGAGGTCTGCTTTGGTTATATTTTTTTAGATACATCTAAAATCAGGCAGCACGTTGGAGCAAGTGGCTAGCGTGTCAGCCACACAGCTCCGGGGTCCTGGCTTCAAATCCAGGTTGGTCCACCTGTATGGAATTTGCATGTTCTTCCCGGGCCTGCATGGGTTTCAATCGGGTACTCTGGTTTCCTCCCACATTCAAAAAACATGCATGGCAGGCTGATTGGACACTCTTAATTACCCCTAGGTATGAGTGTGAATGGTTGTTTGTCTCATGTGCTCTGCGATCGACTGGTCACCAATTCAGGATGTCTCCCCCCTCTGGCACGGAGTCAGCAGCGATAGGCTCCAGCACCCCCCGCGACTTTAATGAGGATAAAGCGGTTCAGAGCATGAGATGAGATGAGGCATCTAAAAGCCAGTTTACACCCCCTGCATTATAATTTAATGTGCTTTGAGAGAGCACATCGTACCGCCAAATGGTCATTGTGCCAGGCGCATCACCAAGGACACATCTTTACAATCCCGTAGCACCTAATTTGTTGCATATGGTCTGCCAAATTCACAAACAGGTGTGTCAAAGTCTTGCCAACTCAAGATATGAAATTTACTGTGCCGTCTATGAAGATAGATTCTAAGGATCTTGATGATAATGGGATAAATGGGCCGTTTCATTAAATGAATATCTATATTTTTTTATAAATGAAAGAAGATATTTAATGTGCAGGTTCTGATCTCTATAAATTGTTTGTTGACCATTTGTGTGGTCCTACTGTGAATATGATCACACCAAAGCTACTTATTTCTTAAGATGGGAAACACAAATGTAGTCTCGTTAACTCCTCATTAATTGTTATCTTGAAGATATCAAACAAAATGTTGTAAAATCTACTAAACATTGTTAGTAATGCAAGGACACAAATAAAATCGCTCACCTTTCCAATCTGTTTTGTGGTATTGTCTGTTTTTTCCATCTGCTGCCCTGATCATCATCATTGTTCTTCATTGTTGTGATGGGAATTTTTAATTTTTCATTGTTGATGTTTCTTGTACTAACTGATTTTTTTCAGTTTTTCTCCTCCATCCTGGTGACAGCCATTTCATGGCTCTGTGTTTACCCTTACGGAGGGGCCTCAGCAGTTTCATTCAATGCACAAAAGGGATCGGCAATTTTCGTATAAATAGGAAAGGTCTTAAAGGATCAAGGAAGATAAAGTAGTAACACACTGGGAGAAGGAAAATAAAAGCCACTACCATTAAAGGGGACAAAATGCAGGCCATACACTCTGAGCCAGACTGCTGAGAGCACTTTACAGTTATATATGGGGCCATGGTTCTCCTTTTGTTTCAGAGGAACTACAATCAAAAATTTGATACAGAGAAAACCAACGTAACTGCACGATAGAACCCATATGACATATTTCATTTTGTTGTTATTCCATTCATGTTCACAAATCTGAATTTTTGCGTTCTCTTTTTCTTTTACCTGCGACAATAACCGACCAACTCCCACTTAGCTTCCTCTGTGTGTTACACCCTGTGGCTGTTTCTGCCAGTGCAAAATACTGGTGAAATGATTGAAGAGCTGTCCTGTACATCAGGGAGGTTTGTGGGGCCTGTCCGTGTTCTAATCAATCGTGCAGCCTTGCCACACAGGTAGAATATCAAACAGGCAAACCCGGAGGAGTGGAAGAAAGAACGACATGGTTGAAAAACCTCAAAAGTCATAGAACACGATAACGGACTTAAAAAGAGAGACATAATTTGATGAGTAAGGTTACTTGTTGAAGGAAAGAGTTCATGGCTAAATAGTTAAGAATCGAAAGGTACATCAACAAAAAATCAAATATAAAGACTCAGATAGATCAATAACTTGAAATTGTAGAATAAAAAATATTTTCTCCAAAGTTTACACTGATGATATCAAATTGGAAAAATGTTGACTTTATCATGTGATAAGTCAGAATTCAAAAATGAAAGTAGACCACAGGAAGAAGCCCTATAACTAACAATTTCAGAAAGAGTTTTCCATACAGCTTCAGACTGGAGGCAGAATCACCATCACAAAGTCCAAGAAAGATAGCGCTTGACACAGAATTGGTAGCTTTCACTCCATTTCCATCAGATCTCAGGAAACTACTGAATGGTAGATATGTATTTACGCCTTTTAACTCTATAAAACAGCTAGCCTTGTTTCAGTTCCAATGCCTTTGTCAACAAGTCTTCATGGGAAACAATTCATTTCTGCCTTGGTAAAAGCAGTCTTCAGTAAAATGTTTATCTCAATCAACAAAATATTCATTTGCAAAGTCTACTCTCTTGACATACTCAATTCAGTCTTTGTATGCAGTGTTCGTGTACCAGTACCAAACCATTGTTCCCTACCTAACAGATATTAACTAAGTAGGTATGTAAGCTTTATTCATATAATGCCTTTTTTAGTGAGCTGGGATAGGCTCCACCACCCCCCGTGTCCCCTGTGAGGATAAGGGGTGCAGAAAAATGAATGAATGAAAGATTGAAACTGGGATTAAAACGTTGCTTTGCGCTTATTTGATTTATTGTACAAACAAAAAGTTATACCTCAGTGAAGTCCGATCTATGTGATAAATACACCCTCATTCTCCGAGATGGTTGGATAAGTTACGTGATTAACAAGAGTTATGTTCAAACCAATTTACTTGATACACGTTTTAAAAGAGCATCATACTACAACAATCCAAGAACAAATCTTCACGAAGCTGTGAGTAATCCCAGCACATCTGATAATACTTACTACTGAATGAAATATTTTTTGCTAAACAATGATTCAAAATACAAGTGGTTATTTCCTCTAAGAAGTTATTGATAGTCATACTTGAGTGATGTGTATGGTTTATTCACCTCCTACAAAATCTAAAGTCTAAAATATCTTGTATGGATGAAGTTCCGTGAAAACTGATACTAGACTACCATGCAGTAGATAGATTGAACTCTATGCAGCAGCCATGATCTTTTTATAGATGGAACCACTCAAAAGGAACACTCGGCATAAGTACATAGCTCAGTGTAATGAAGGCTGACACCAGATGGGAATTGGCAAGCGACCCTTGAGACAGGTCAGTGACAATTCACAGACAGCAAATTGTGTGGACAGCATTGATTAATGGGCAGGACACAGCTCGTTATGGCTTTTCAGTGTCATCCAGCACCTTCACTTTGCTATCGTCTCTTACTGTGCAAATCAGGTTTCTGGCCAAGATAACAGTTGACCAAATGACCCCAGTCTTTAATTAATGGCACCATAGATCTTGTTTGCGAACCGTTTATGTCCCAAAGGAGGATTTTTATGTCAGTGTTAATTATGGCATGAAGTACCAGGGTAGGGTTTAGGCAGTCAAAAATACGTTATGAAGGGGCGTCATACTTTATGTACAACCCCAACCTGGAGAAGTGGCTTGCAGTATGTCATACTTTGATCTTTATACTTGCTTCCCACCTTAAAACTCTAGTTTACTCGCTGCACGCCAATCCAAACTAAAAGAAAAGTGTACATCTAAATTGTAACAATTAAAAATTAAGTTTATTTTACCTGGATGGCCTAAATCCAAAATATGTTTGCTCCTACAGTAGAATTTCAAACACTGCATCTAATATTTACCAAGTAGAATGGTAACCGTGTGAACCATATAGAAAGGGAAAAATTGGTCAGAGTAATTTATTAAGCAAAACAAACACAGGTTTGTTTTTTGTTTTTGTTGTTGTTGGTAATTTAACTGCTTTTTCAAGGGAATGGAAAAAAGGCCCAAAGTAATTTATTTTACTATTATTATTAAAAAAAAACACACACACAAATGTAGTTTTGTTTTTTCTTTGTTGGCAATTTAACAGCTTGAAAATGTACAGTCCCCACTTATTTTTCTCTTCAGACCACAACAGCAGTCTCCTGTTTGACTTTGCAATTCTCACAAATTTATCTCTGGTCCAAAATTAAAACACATAAATTATCAGAGCTGTTACCTTCAACTTGTGTAGCTCAGGAACGCCACCCCTGCATTGCTGGGGGTGTTTAAAGATGATTTGTATGATTTTGAAATTTCATAAGAAACATCTGTTTTGCCACACAGATTTCATTTTTCATACTTTGGCATTGTCTGCCACTGTGCCAGGTTGGACACAGCCAGAAGGAACTAGATTGAATGTACTAATGCAGTAGCTTCAAGCCCAGATATTACTTAAATCAGATGAAAATGTACCAGTTAAAAATCTTTCCATCATTGAAATGGCCTTGTCAACCATATTTTGCTTAGATGGATGATCTGATCAGAGATAGATGGGGTAGTACCATTTTACTTTGATTAAGATGTTTGTTAATTGCTTTCCTTCCCTACGGAGGATGACAATCACGTTCAAATGACACTGGACTTCAAAGGCAAGCCTTAGATAGCATGCAAAATTTAGTGAGAAGGAGCATTGCCATTTACTAGAACTCCCCAGGGAGCTGCTATGGTTGGAGGAGATGGTGCAGACGAATCAGTGAATACTGATGCTAAATGACTGCTAGCTGCAGAATTTCAGAGCGGAACAGATCGAAAAGAACAGTCGCTATAATATAGTTATTTAATTGTACATTATTAAATAAAAGCTAATTAAATGGTGCTATCACTTGCGCTTTTAAAACGGATGATTGAAAGGCAGAACAGAGCAGATGAGGGGGTGGCAGACATTGCGTGTTTTATTTGCATCATTTATTTTCTGAACTTTTTAGCCTCATGAGGTTGGTAGTTAGAGCTCGAGCCTATCCCAGCTGACTACAAGCACCAGGCAGAGTGAATTGGTGGCCAACCAATCGTAGGTCATATGGTTAAAAAAAATTAAATAAAATAAAAATAAAAGCACATTGCAGATTAACTTTATTCTTTTCACTGGGGCAGCATTTAGGGTACAATTAATGGTTTGTTCACACGATGTCTTGTGTGAAATGTCAATCGTGTCTAAAGTGCATTCCATCGGAACAAGTAGACCGTTCTTCTGTTAGTATCCCTTGGCCAATATATGCATACATTGCTGATGTGTCTGATGTGCCCTTGAAAAAGCACACCTTATTTTTGGGCAATGTGTCTGTATTTTGACACTTTTTCAGTGCAATTGAATGACAAATGTTTTTTAAGGTGTGGATATCAATGTATTTTGTTCCAATATGGTCATTTTCAGCCCTGATTGAGATCTTCACTCCACTTTAGCAGTTATTTGGAGGAAAGTAACAAACACGTTACAAGGCCAAAGAAAAAAAAGAAAACATTTTTATTTTCTGTTTTGGCTTTGTTTTACCAAATTATGCAAATTTTAGGATTGCTGTTTGCAGAATTATACAAGCACAACAAATGCACTACCACATGCTCTGCCACAGAATCATGGCCACACTGAAGAATGTTTATGATTCATGTTAACATCAATAAAATCCATAGTGCAGATGTCATTGAAAAATATGTCTGACCTGTTGTCCACAGCATTGACACAGAGTCTATAACAACTCTTTATTAGGTTATTTTATTACCGCTACCAACAGCTGTGACAGCTCAAGCAGTGATTGAGTTTGGCTTGTTTTTACTACAACCTCTGCAAACTCTTGACACCTGATTTCACTGAGAGATATTGGATTTGAAACATGGAGGACACGGGTCACCAAACAATACTTGAGATTGTCAGAGGATTTAACCTAAACAACTGGTTTGAAAAATACTTTTGCACTCCTTTGCACATGCTTTTGACAACAATCATAATGTTTTCCAACTAAATTGTCCTATTTCAAACATGGATAAATGGTCCTATTTCAAACATGCAAATTATGATTCTGACCAAAATAAAAAATAAATCATTTTTTAGAGGTGTTTCTCATTTTGGCTTAATTAGATTATATTTTTCTTTTTTGAATGTCATTTTACATGGTTTTGCATGGAAATCAGTATATCATTTTAGATCAGTTTTACACTTCCCTGGGCACATTCTAATTAATAGGTAACTGGCTGACTAAATTTTGATAACTTAAATGTCTTTGCTCTTTTTGACTCTTGGAGAAGGAAAGTGTCAGTGTGCAAGTGTCTATATCGGAAAGACTGTATTGATCGTTTGATGTTGGGGGCCAGAAGTATTAGAGCCATCGGGACACAGAATTAATCAGATGTTCATCAGTGAGACACAAGTGTGTATATTATTGGGAATTAAAGATTGCTTATTTACTTACCTATTTTGGAAAAGATAACTGTAAAAATATAATTAGGTGATTTCATTTCATCTGGTTGCTGTGTAAAGACCTCCTTTATTAACCCACTGTCTATAGCTTAAATTCATTCTATAGTGACAATCTAGTAGCCTATGCAACCTGTACGGGTGTTGAAGTTAAAGTGTCCTCACGGAATTTTTTGCCTGTGCAAAGTATAGTAGTTGCACTAAAGAGACTATCAAAGTAGCAATGATCAGTCTAGAGGACACAATAAAATTTGGATAGGTAATCATCTTGCTGTAAATGGCCAATCTGTTGAGTGAGGTGAGTCACAGAGAGTAATCGTCAAATGCAGGATTATAATCAAATACAAGGTTAACGAGAGTTTGATGGAAGCATATGTCTCATCCACAGCAGTTGTTTTGCTCACAATAACCAAGACCATGAGTTAATGGTGCAGGACCAATAGCAGCCTAAAGAAAACACGGCCATTTCAAAATGAAGTCACTCATGCACCTGTCTAACAACATCAGCCTAAATGCTAGCCCATCAACTATTCCAGTGATATGTGTCCCTAGATGCCATCTCTACCTACAAAGTACTAACACAGGCCCTTGAGGTGGCCTTGGACTACACAAAACCTGGGTGTTTAATGACTGAGGAGAAACATGATGCTCAGGCCATGTCATGGGGTGATTGTTTGGCTATTTCTTGTCTAGTGTCAGCATTCAACAATCCGCTCAAATGCCTCCTGACTTCCACATGAAGAAATTAGCAGTGCACATAAGCCTTTCAATTGCATTCAGAAATGTTTGATATGTTTCGTTTGATCAGGCTGCCAACAGCAACAGTTGTTATTATACGTGACAGTGGAGTGATTCAATACCTTGTTGTTGTTTTGTTGTTCTGAACCTTCCATTTAAAAAAAACACCAATATTTTGACGTAACATTATCTTTCCACAGGCTGATGAGTGAGCAACATACCCATTTCATTCTTACCGACAGGTAAGAATTAACTAAGCATGTGTGGATGATTGCATCAATAGGAAATTTTCCAAATATGGCTGATTTATCCTGTAAGGACTTGGGTTGAATGTGTTCTATGAGTTAATGGGCTCATGAATTTATTAAATACTGTATCTTCTGTGTTTTTCTCAAACATAGGTCCCGTCACATGGTTGGGGATAGAGATAGTGTGGTATCGCTTTCTTTTGGGGGGAATTTTCTCCTTTTTTTTACAAATTAAACTTGAGAAAACCATGATGTTTTCCTTTTTTCTTTAGAGTGTTACAAAACTGAGCATGTGGTATTTTGGTCTTATAGCCATTTTTTTTATAATGTTTGGACCGAACTCAGCAAAGATAATTTTTTGTGGTGTGTGGCAACCCATATTTTCTCACTTCTGTAGTAAAAGCATTGATGTGCAGCCAGAAGAGGCCTGTCCTCCTCTGCCATCAAGGAAATAAAAAAAAATGTAATAATAATATATAATAATAATAATAATAATGCTTCAAAGAGCCATGGTGCGTAAGAGCAAACCATACTAAGCTTTTATTTTTTGGAATGGAGCCTTGCATTATTGAGCATTTTCTTTGTAAAAAATGATTATATTATCAATGATTATAATGACTTTCATCATTAAAAAAGCTTTGTAATTGTTTGGCATTGGATTTATGTTTTTCTAATTTTAGTCTTTTTTGTTAACTTGCTCAAAATGCATCACAAAGAAATTCCAATGTCCCTTCCTGACCTATACCTGTGCAAATGGAAATTTTAAAAAACTATTCCATTTCATACCATGTTAAATGTGTGTGAGAGTGTGCATGTGTAAGGGTGTGCGTGCATGTGTGTGTTGTGTTTGTACATCCATATCTTTTTATTTATACAATTTAACCCACTGACCTCATGAGGACAGCATGTGTTTCTTTTCCTACTTGATAAAATAGGAGTTTTCCCATTTTATGAAAATGTTCCAAAACATAAACTAAAAATATAAAACCAGGGTAATAGTGTGTCTGTCGGCCAAACATTTAGGTCCCAGATGGCTCTTTTTTAATGTATAAATAAATATTTGGATTAGAATCACATTTGCTGATGAATAAGCTAAACATCGTGCAAGCAAAATAAGCAAGTTTGAAATTTTGGATATGGGGAGTTGCACCAATATGTTCATTGTTGTAAAATGTCTTGGTCTAGAATGGATGAGTTTGGATTTGTTGTAATAATAGTGTTTTTTTCCACTGCTGGCATAATGTTACAACCTATATAATAATCATCATACATACATGCATATGTACATTATCTCGATGGCCAACACTGGAAAAATTACCCCATAGTCACTTGGACCAGTCTTATGCCAGTACATGCATTTTCCTAAACCGATATTATTCACACCTTTGGGGTGAATGTGCAAGTCTATTACAAAGCCAGTTTGCTCACAGGAGAGAATGTGCACAAAGTAGGACCAATGAAGGTTGATGGCATTTAATTTATTGCGTCCTAAAAAACTATTGTTTGCCGTTCTATGCAGTATTATGGTCGATAAGTCACGCTATAAAAAGGTTAATGCTGGTTTTTACTCAGATGATAAATTGATATAATAATTATCATCAGAGCTCAAGTGCTGCAGGTTCTTAGCCACCTTGTTTACTTGAGGAAGCTATATCCTTCTTGAAACTTTTTTTATTTTTCAGGTGGAAATGCTTAGGTTTTGCATTGCAACTTTCTTTACAAGCAGGACAGAAGGGAGGGCACAATTTGGAATAACAAACTAGTGGCCTTGAGTGAATATGTATGGCTCTGGTGAGCATGGTTCCATTTGCGTTGCCTCCAACCTGGCGTAAGCTAAGGTCAATTGAAATGTCTAACTGATTGGCAGCAATAAACTAAATTATAATATCTTGTATGACTTCCAGTTCATTAGGTTTTGTTGGAGTGACCACATGATTGCTGTCTGTGTCAATGCAGTAATATCCTTTGCATTTGTTACATTACATAATGAAACCACCTTTTTTTGTAACTCTAAACCAACGCATTGCTTTTGAGGAATCTTTGACAACCATATAGTTATTGTATGAGTGTTATTGTGTTTCTTCCATGGCTAAATGTTTTGCTAAACATATACCCTAAATTTAGTCTTGTTATAGTGTTTGAAATTATTCTAGAGAAGCTCTGCATTCTGGAAATAAATTAGATGTGATTCTTCACTACACTTCGGCATAACATACTTCACATATAAAGATAATTCCGATTGTCATAATAGTCAACAACCTTCCAAAACAGCATCAATTTCACCAATAAAACACAGAACATTGTTTCTTCTAGTGTTGCAGTAGTGCTGACAGTGTATGTGTGTAGTCCAGAATTTTATGAGGTCGTAAGAAGGAAGAAATTCATACTTTGAGCTGTTGGGCTTATCTGATGTTTAGGGCAAGACTGACTCAGCCATTTTATCACAATGCTATTGTATAGTGAAAAGATTTTTTCCCCTGAAATTCCCAGAATGACATCAAGGCAAGTCAGCACCTTTCAAAATATGGTGCTATGCAAATGTATAATTAAAGAAACATTATTTGACTGCATTGCAATCCTATGGGCCACGATTAATCCTGGAGATCAATGTTTTTGATCATAAAATGCAGTTCACTGCAATTTATGTCAGTTTGGGCACATTATCACAGAGTAGCACACGTTACTATTTTTCTCCTCGTCACCCAAAAATACTTTTTATATTAAAATTATACAATTATATTTTTTGGTGCAAATTTCAATGCTTGTACTTATTTTCAGACTATTTTTGTCAAATACTGTAAATATTGCATTCAGATATTTTGTCTGACTGACGACATACAGTAGACATCATTGCATTGCACTGACAATCATTGAAGCATCCTGTGGAGTGGTAGATTCACCTTGGGCATACATAACTGCTTCACAGGGGGTGCTTTGGGACACCCTGAATCTGCGGCCAGCCAATTGCATAGCAAAAGGAGAATGACAACCATTCACACTCGTACTCATATCGAGAGGCAATTTAGAGTGTTCAAGCACCCTACCCAGCATATCTTTGAGATGCGGGAGGAAACTGGAGTAGCCAAAGAAAATCCAGGCAAGCTCGGGAGAACATGCAACCGCTAGGCTTTAAGATGATTGGCGAAGAGATTCATAAACAGGAGTTTACATATGGTAATTGATATTGAATTACTGATATGTGAGGTACAAACAGACAATGTGCTTTGGCTAAATGTCTGTAAAAGTTCATATTATAAAAGAGGTCCCTTACAGTGCCCCCAATGACAAGATTTCCTAAAGCATACTGCTGCTGAGTTGGAATTGATCCAATGCTGCCTGCAACAAAGTCAGGAAAATATACCACAACAACATTAGTAACCCTTCTGGAATCACCATGTCACAATCACTATCATTCAACCAATAGCAAAAAAAAGAATGATCATCTGACAGCATGCATGAAAAATCAGGTCCAAGTACTGAATACCCGCAGTGAGTACACAGTGTATATCTGGCATCAAGCTCCATAAGTGACAGACTTAAGTAGATGGGAATATCTGCATGCGTTTTACCTCTTCCATGCATATGCCCAATGTGAGGCATAAAACCGGCTTCCTGAAGCTCATATTGATGCCAGCAATTAATGTCAGCAGAATTGTGGTGTATGGATCCATGGCCCTAAATCACACTTTCAACTTACCGTAAATGCTTTGATTCAGTTGATCACTCTGTGCAATCCCTAAATTAGCTTTTTAAATGTCTTACTGTCATAAAGCTTTCACTTCTGGATATATTATTAATCATTACACAGAGCCCTTTACCTTACGCCCTACAGAATCCCTGTTGCCATCAGGATTACTGCTCCAACGTCAATTTGACAATAGATATAAGCTTAAATCCACAATTCCTTCAGATGTTTCGCTATGATTCAAATATCCAAATTTACAGGAGAAAACAGTATGATCAATTTGGTAACCTCAGGGCATGATAAATGGAGCTATAAATGCCAGTTGGTGTCCATTTGGCATTGTATTGTTTGAAACTCAGGTAAAATAAATTTGTGATAAATCTATGTGGCATAAAATTTGGACATGGGTGGCCTGGCGGATAAGTGGTTAGCGTGTTGGTGTCACAGTTCTGTACTCTTTGGTTTGATCCCAGGTTGGTCCTCCTGTGTGTGTGTCCTCCATAGGCTCGCATAGGTTTTCTATTCGTATGGTGATTACGTCCCACATTCTAAAACCATGCATGGTTTGAACACTCTAAATTTCCCCCATGTACGAGTGTGAGTGTGAATAGTAGTCTGTCTCCTCATGACCTGCGATTCTCTGGCCACCAATTCAGAGTGTCGGCCAACTTCGTACGCGACGCCAGCTTAGATAGGCCCCAGGACCCCCCACAACCCTTGTGAGGATAAACAGTTCAGATAATTAATGAATTACATTTGTAAGTTTTAAAACATGCAAGTGTCTTGTATTGTTTGAAGTGTAAAGTCACCATCATGACACTCTATTTTATGCTTCAAAAAGCAGAAACATTCTCTGCTTCCTTACATGAATTGCTTGGGGTTGAAGATGCACTTGGATTTTTGCTTTTCCATTTTCCATTTCACCATCATGGAAGAGAGCCTCCCTGTTTGCTCAGAAAGCCAATAAAGTGTGGCATTGGGCCACCCACTGCTGTGACAAGTCTAGAATGAAAAACACTCAAGAGCATGACACATAGAGCTGCTGCTACCCGTCAAAAGGTTGTCTTATCGTTGCGATGCGGGCCATGACCACTTGAGTGAAATGGGTGGAGAAACGCTGCAATACGTGGAGGAGAAAATGTGTCTGCTCTGGGTTTTTTTTTCTTTTGGCAGAATAGTGAGGAGTCGAGGCCAAAGTGGACGCATGTGGGTCAACATGTCTGTACAATTTCATAGTTGAGGTACATTTATGTAACCAAAGAATCTGGTGCCAGGTGCCTTGGTCCATACAGTCCCATTTAACTTGCACTGCAAAACTTGAAATGTGACAAAATTTGGGCTAACGTTAACCATCCCCTCCCTCATATTTCCCAATTTTTTGTCATGATAGTAGCGCCATTTGTTCAGCCATCACAGCAACACAACTTGGCCCAGAATTTGTATTGCATATTTATATGACAGCTTTGGAGATAGGGAAACAGATAAGACAAACAAAAAAAATCAAAGAGAGAATGATCTGTCAGAAAGATTGTCAACATAACAGGAAACTTTAACTGGATGTCTTTAATTACACTTATTTTGGTTCAGCACATTTTTCTATTCAGTTGTATGTTTATTCATGAATTTCTTCTTTCATTTTTTACAGTCGTTGATTAAGTGACATGCCCACTAAAGAATCCCTCCATATGACCATATCATTCATGAATATTGTCACTGTTTCATATTTTACATCTGGTCTGAAAGGTTTTATAATGCAATAAAAGTCACTGGCTAATCTTGGTTGATTTATTGCAGGCTACACAACTTCAAGTTAGTTGGAATTGCAAATGTCATTTAGACTTCAGCCTGCAAAAATTATAGCTTAAACTGTCATGTTTAATTCCCTAACAGTTAACCATCACTATCAATACCATTTGGTGGTGGCCTTGGGCACTGTGATGGTCTGGCAGCAAAATAATGTATACATCAATCGGATAAAGAGTTTGATGGAAGACATGGGTGAGTAAAAATCATCAGGCGTGTTGCCATTCGAATTTACAATTGGTTGACAGCAGTGTAATTAGAAGATGCTGTCAGACTTTGATGAAGTCATCCAGTCACATTAAAGTTGTAAGCCTTTGCAGTATGATATATGCAGAACAGAATTTGGTAGGTGTGACAGCCAGTCATGATTATAAAATGCATGTAAATTCTGTTTTGAACTGCAATGCTGCTAATATCCATTCTGCCTGGGTCTGTCATTTGCATTTCCATTTTTTGCTGATGATCATGATTTTTGATATCTTGCTCAAATTCCAAGTTTGTACCATACACCGTGATATTGACCCTCACGGCTGTAGCATCAGGTAAAACTAACATTACAAGATATTTACGTTATATGGATCAAATGGATCTATCCTAATTCGGTTTTACTGATTTTGGAAATACTCAGTGCACTATAATCAGAAAAATGGATAATGAAGGACCTTTGTGGAGTCAAATTAAAGTGTAGCTTGGATTGCTGTTTATTGTTGCCAGGGTCATTCATTGCTTTTGTTGTTGTTGTTGTCTTTAAACCTGATTTGGTGTTTACACAGAGTTTTTTCAGGTATATACAGTGAATGTAAACACTATCTGATATGGGTCACTTAAAAGTAAACCAACAGTATGAAAAAAGTCTAATAAGAATTGTGCATTATTAAGTTTGCAAGGCTACTCATAGTTATGTAGCACATACAGTTCATTGAATAATGTTTTTATGTCACTTTACCTCATTGTTTCTTTGTCTTCTCTCACCTCAGCACCCTCACGACCCTTGTGAGGATCAGCAGTACGTAACATGGATGAATGTCCAGTTGCATTATAGTGAAAAACTTGCACATCAAAACAGTTTCAGTATTTTTAAGGCATTCCGATTCACCATTCTGGATGGGATGTCCAACCGGCTGAGCAGGACGGGTTGGGGGCGTGAATAAAGACTTACTGAACAAAATTGTCAATGAAGATTTAGGTCAGCATTGCAGAAATTCAATCAGATTTTATTAATAGTAGTAAAATATGTGCATGACACAGTGATCTACAAAAACCTCCACATCAAACAGCACAAGGAGTGCAATGTTCCAAATCTCCGTGAATTTTCCTTTTAATAGGTCCATAGTAATTGTCCAGCACTCGGGTCAATGACGTGAAGTAATTGCCAACAACCTCTGCTCAGTCAGCACTGTTCCCCTCTCCTGAGAGCCCACAGGGCCTATGCCTTGCATCCTGGTGTTTGGCCCTTGGGTGGCCTCTCGGTGACAGTGAATGTTCGAAGAGGTGAGATTCAATTCACAGCGCATCGGATTGCTCCCATCTGTATGAGGTCAAACTTTTTGTCACACACCCATGGGTCAGTGTTTCCTTTGTCCCCTTTCTGGTTGATCTCCCCATTGCCTCTGCAAGCTGCTGCTCTGGTAGTACAAACCTGGTTGACATCAGCTGGTATTTTCTGCCCACCCCACGGCGTTCTCTGGTTGCCCTGCAATCCTTCACAGCCGTGCAGTTTTGACATGTCTTTATATAAAAGTCATACATCAAAGGTGGAATTTCAGTAGGTTGAAAAGTTGGAAACTGTGGCAAAGTGGAAGACAAAGTAAAAACAAAAGACAAAGCCTAACTTGATATTTATGTGTGTTCATGGAATAGTGTGTGTCAATGTAGTTTATATGAAAGTGTGGAACTTCAGTTAATTTTATCCATCCATAAGTATTGCTTTGGTGATTATATTTCCTAGTTACCGGGGAGCAGCAAGAGGGAACATAAACCCACATTTATTTTTTTTATAATTGGAGAAGCATTTTGATAAAACATACAAATAAGTTAAACACCTGGTTTGCACACAACACCATCGTATAATGGAAACAATGGCGTTATTGAATAGTTAACATTTATGTACCTATAAATTTCAGCATAATAATATAGTCACAGAACGCATGTTAGAAATAGGTGTAAATATAGGACGATAAAATATTAGCATTCGTAATCACGCCAGTGCATATTTTATACATGTGACAAAGAAAATTACTAAACAGTCAAAAATAGAATGTGTCCTGTTTAGAAAACTAATTAAAGAGCATTTAAATATCAGCAGAGTGAGTGTGAAAAATAATTTGCTCTTATCTTCTCAACGAGAAGTCCATAACATAACTAAAAAAAATAAAGAAATTGCTTAAAAGTTGGAAATATTTGATGGTAGGGGATTGGATGAGCTTGCTAAACACCCTTACACGGCACATTTGTTAATTTGCACACCTACAACCTCTTCAGGGTAGTGCAATTACCGGGTGTCTTATGTGTCATCAATGCTCCAGCTGCACGCAAGCTACAGCCCTCTCCCGGGGCCCAACCAGAGGCAGGCAGGGCCAGGCCACTGAGGTCCTGGCGTGAAATGTTTTTTAATTCCTACCACTATCTGTCCCACACAGATTTGTCTTTCAGAATGCATGAATTTTTCAGACTCACAAAAGTAGTATTTAGAAACTCGATAAGCACATGAACTCAAGGAGAACATGAGCTGTGTTAAACAAAAGCATATAATTGCAAAATAAAAAAATACCAACTTCAGCAACATTGAGTTAATATGCCAGTTAATGCACTCTTCTATTCTTGTCTTTTAAATTTGTAGGCACCGTTTTGGCATCGAAAATAAACATAGACTAGCATAAAAAGGCCAGGGGAATGAAGAAGAATGACTACATGATCACCATATGGAGCAGGGGTGGGCAAACCGATCTTGGAGGGCCGCTGTGGGACCCAACATAAAAAGTTTAACCAATGAGGCAAGAAGCACGTGACTGCAATCCACTGATTGCACTTCTAAGATTGGTGTAAAGGTTTCCTCTTATAAGTTGGAATGGCCCAGCTTGTGGAACGAGAACATGGTCAGATATGGGTACAAATATTCTATGCGCCACTTCTGAAAGACCTATCGACGTAGGTGAGCTTGGGGGAATGGAAACAGGGTGTGAATCTTAGGGTGTGAAAGTTCATCAGTTCAGTGTGAGCGTGTGAAGCCTATAGATTTGCTTCATCCGCGGAAAGGCCCAAGATAACACTTGTTGACTGCAATCTAAAGGTTGACAGATTTCCAGATTCTATGATGTGCAATTTGCCAAATTTCGATGCCTTTTTTTACCTCTGGCATTCTAATTGGGAGCCCTGCCAGGGAGGAAGTCGAGCATCGAATCCAGGCTGTAAAAATAGTGGTTGGCTAGGGTCCTCCCGACTACAACTAAAGTGAATCCCATGATCGTAACTCTAATCAGATAGGCGTGTTCCACATTTTCGAAGTGCAGGTTCAACATGCACATCATCATCCATTTGTTCCAGAAATCATGTACCCGGCTGGATAAGCTATGTTGGGACAGACAGGGTACGCTTCTTCTGCTCTCTTAGCCTTGAAAAATGGTCACTGAAGTTCGCTGAAGGAACGTGTTACAAATTCCATACTTTTTGGTCCGAAGAAAAGTGGCATGGAGGGAAGTAATAATGATGCAGCTCTAAAAGCGGATGCTTTCTTTGGGCAGAGAAGAAATCCTACTCAATGCGTACCTTATCAGCATTGTTTTTGTTGACGAGTCTCTGCTTTTGTTTGTCAGTAAAAATAGTCTTTCCCTAGACTGCGCTTGAAAAAATGAAATTTAAGCTGACAGTATGAATAATTTAACATAATGGCTGATAATAAAAGTTAACCGGGAAAAAAAAACTATAAAGGAGAGTTTTCCCATTGTTACCCAAAGTCATGACTTCAATGTACAATGTTCTTCTTCAGTTAACGGGGGAATGTATTGAGCATCCAGTAGGAATAAGATGTTTGGTTGGAAAATGATAAGGGTAAAAGAAAATCCGTTCATGCATCGTGCAGATAACAATGATAAATGGGTCTTTCACTCACACAAACATTTTAGTCTGATTTATTTGAAAGCATGCAATGCTTTTACAAGCCATGGAGAATGATCGCTGAACCTCTTCACTGCACAACACAAGTGAATGATATAGTTTCACACATCCTACACAACGTCTAGAAAGCACAGAACATCTTCATCCCCTCTTATCAATCTTAATTTTTTTCCTATGTGTTCCAAAGAGTGTTAAGTGTCATTTATCCACTACGGTACTCAGAGGAGTAGACTCTTGCTTTATTTTTAACTAGATGCACATACCTCACATTTGCTACAAGGCAACAATTACACATACAAGTGGTTTGCTTAACTCTTCTTATATTAAATTAAACTACCATCAATGCTACACAATTTTACTGTTTGGATATTTCTTGTTAGTGGATGGAAAAACTGTTGTAGTAATTGTAGTGTTGTAGTGTTTCAAACTACAACATTAGGTGTGCCATTGTGAGATCAGATGAGGAAAAAACCAAGGAGATGCATAAAATGAGAGAAAGGAATGGTACTGACATTTCAAACTAGAATAATAAAACAGCAAACCCAATGGTGTAAATGCTGTACTTTTGGCAACTCTGCTGGGGATCAAAGTATGATATGGTATTTGCTCTAAATAGAGTGGTTGGCAGTGGAGTATTGGGGAGCTTTTGTTTGTCCCTTACCTTATTTTTCAGAATACACCCCAAAAGGGTTGTGCTGTCAAGTGCCACGGGATCATATTGATGTTAATTCATAGGTTGACAGAGACAGATCAAGGGAAAAATGTGACTTCCTGCCGAGTGCTCGCTGGTGCTACTTCCCTTACTGTATTGTCTCCTCAGAAATCACAGCTTATTCCAAAAGCAGCATCTCAGCATGCACAGTGTCATTTTTCTGATGAGCATTTTATTTTCATATCCCAGTTGCCAGTGTTGACAGATGATGAGAAGATGTGTCTGGAAAAGTGGGGGTGCGTGCTGTAGGAGCTGCCCTTGAAGGAAGTATTTATGTGTGAACTATTCCCTCTCTGTTTTCCCTCTGCACATCTGAGAGGACAGGGCAGTAGTTCAAACATAAACACACACTTGTGTGCATTATATACACAACGAAAACCATGGACACACTGTATACAAGGCTAGTGGCAACACAACATCTTTGTGACGAGTTGATACTGGTATGGCAGAGTCAGGCCAAGGTCACAGTCTCATTTCTTTATTCCCTTAATCCCCTATGTTGGTTGGGTGAGAGGCCTGCTAATGGCCAACACTCTCCAAAATGGAAGCACAGTGTTGACATGAACTCTTGACACTCCCAAAAACATTTGCCCTATGAAAAGAGTAATGCATGTGTCCTCTATAATCAAAGGGCATGGTTCATGAGGCTCCAACCAAATCCATCTGAGCGACATTGTTAGTGTAACCAAAGATTAGGAAATTACAATGTGGAAAAAAGTAGAAGCACCAATCAAGTTCACCTTATCTTCATTCAAGGGTTAACTAATTGGCTTCACCTCCCAAACCTTATTTGATTAAAGCATTCAATTGAACATAGCAACACATCAATCTACACAAAAGACAGACATCGCAATTTGTTCCAATTTATATATTAATTAATCTATCATTAACAATATTATCCCAACTTAATAGACAGTTCAAAATTTATTTTTAAAGATATAAGCCCTAAATGACAATAAAAATGTCTTAAAAGGTTTCACAAGCATGACAATATCAGCAATTACAATATTATCTTATCTGAATGCACAAAAGGGCAAGGAAATGACCCCAATCCACAACAGGCGAAAATAGGAAAACCTGGTAAGGGCTGGCAGATACACAGATGGCAATTGTAGGGTGCAAGAATGGTGAAAAGGTGTCCTCTTGATGTGTTGGGATGAAAACCTGCATCCACTGGAATCCTTTGTAGAATATGTACTTTGCCCACCCCTGGGGTATAAGCAATATCAAAAGAAAGTCCATTCACTCTGAAACATCATAGTTAGGATCTCAGTAGAATGATCCTTGATATGACCAAATGCCAGAGTACATGATACATTTAAATATTTGTGGCAGGTCAGTTTGCTGAGAATTAAGAAGGAAATGAATGGATGGGAAATAAATGTTATATAGTACTATCGTATAAGTTTGCACCAAATTATTAAAAATTTAATTTATCGAAACTGCTGTGGAATGTATTCGGGGAGAAAAAAATCGCATGGCTATATTCTCCAATACAGAATTGCATGCATGTTGGCGCAGATGGATCACAGTATATTAGAAAACTGCATTGTCAGTTCAAACGTGCAGTCATCAACGGTGGCATAGCTTTTGTATTGTGATTACTTACATGTCACACAATTCACAGCTCATTATTTTTTTGTTACATAAAAGAAATATTGCTTATCGGCCAATTCTGTGGAAATGTGAGGTGCGTAAATAAGAAATTCTCAGTGTTCTCAGTCCTCAGCTCAGCAATCTGTCCTCTTCCTAGGTGAGAAGAGTCAGGCAGCCGGGAAAATGGTTTAGATTAAAATGGGGTAATGGCACATTTGCTAGGCCTTTTCTGTCAGCCGTGCGAGCAATTTAAGGAGCTGCAATACTGGCAACCTCTTAAATTGCCATACACAAGTTAATATTTCATTGCATGCCACGAAATGGGGATAGAGAGGAAAGAAAATGTACAGGGCAGAATCTCATTCTTCTCAGCAAATCTTCAAGTGTTGGTCTCATTCCATAATACTTTCTCCCCACTATTCCAAGCTTTCAGCAGCCATGATATCTGCACCCACTGATTAGGGAGTCAGACATATTTCATTTTTCATCATTTATTATAAGAATGTCCTTCTTAAATTTTGGAGAGAAATGTTTTTAAAAATAGATAAATTAAACTCCCTGTAAAGTGAAAAAATCCTGTAAATTTTAAATAACACATGACAGACTATAGTTTGCAAATTCTTCAAATTTGAATGATTACAAAAAGCAAGGCAATAATAAAATGAGAATTACAAATTTTATGAAAGTAAGACATTTTCTCTATCATTTAACTGTGGATAGGTACTATTGATATGGTTTTGAGGCATAGAGCCCCGAAGCCGGCATAAAGATAGCTTTACTCCTGGTGATGTCTCTTGATGTTTCTTTATTGCAATTCACCCTGACAGAGCGAAGGCAAAACGGGAGTCATGTAGGCACTTTAGGGAAGTTGGTGCGAGGTTCGAGAGCCTTGGAGTTCGTTGGAAAGGTCCAAGACAGAGGTACAGCATCCGTGAGTTGAGAAATGTGGTTGTAGTTGTAATCGTGGTTTCTTTTTGCTGCCTCTGTCAACACCTGAACGAATCTCTTTTTCCACCCACCACATCTTCACCTCTGCCTTCACCCAAGGCTGGGTGACAGAGCCTAGAAGTGGGAAAGAATGAAACGTTCTGATCGACTTAAACGCTGAGATTGAATCCTGTGCTTGCTAAAATTTTAAGTGTGTGTGTGTTTGTCTGTGCACAGGCCGATGTGTGCTGCTCAGTTTATTGCATCCAAAGCTCATTTGTTTGTATTTCAAACCTCATTTCAGCTCAGACGAACCAGTTTTCACATCATGGCTGTCACTGACCCACTTTAACTCTCTCCCTCTAATATAACCCCCACCATACCGTTCTTTTGATCCATTACTGTTACTTTGCACTGACTGAATGAGATTTAATGGAATAAGCCGACAAAGAAGTTCAATGAGGAAAATATAAGGTCTTCTATACCGCTGAGTTACTACTTTCCTCCATCGCTACAGGCGCTGCTGTGCCACACGTTTGCATGATAGTGCTGTGCTTGACACCACTCTGACAGCACTCAACACATCAGAAAGACTTAAGCTCATCTGGCCCGTCAAGGGCATAAACATTGGTTGTTCAAATTTAGTTGAAGAGGTTGATGTGAAAAGAAAAATACCTGAAGAGATTACGTACATATTGATAAAGTGGACTAAATTCACAACAGATTCCTTTTGGGGCTTCTTTTCCAAACAGCGTGGAAGTAGAAATGATTACTTCGATCCAAATAGTGCTTGTAGCTCATTGCTAGAATACCTTGTAAATATATACATACTAAGTCTTTAATTTCCTGTATTGATTGCAAGTCAAGCTTCATTTTTGTGCAAACAATTTCTCTTGAGAGCCTCAATTACGGCACCGCAGAGGATGGTGTAATATACAGTATTGTTCAAATATTGAACTAAAATTACATTTGGCGCAATACTTCAAATGAAACATTTCTGTACACTATAAACTAACTGTTGGAGAACACTTGTAAATGCTGTTTTGGATGCAATCTCCTTTACTAAATAACCATTTAATCTGAAATTTCAAAATGAAAAAAATGTGTGTTAAATGTGTAGCTGTAATAACTATACTTCTTATCTTACCTTCTTGTTATGTACTTTGCTGTCTACTAAATTGGGATGATTTGGGGTTTGTTGAGTCTCTAGTGCTTTTCATTGGCCTGCAAAGTTTTATAAAATCACTGTAAAAGAAATTACATTTAAGTATTTGTTCTGTGATCAAAATATGTCAATTAGAATTTTTATGCTTTTGCAAATACCCTTTTCATCTACTCTATAGAGTTCCATTACGCGGGTCTCAAAACGATTCAAGAATCCCAAAAACAAGTTTTCTACAATGTCATGGTTTCAGCGGTCAGTTTCAACTGTGGGCAAAATGGAATTGGAAACAACAGCCACAGTTCTAATTAATGAAATAAGTAGCACAAAAAGGAAAAAAAAGAATGAATCAAAGATAAGCAGAGGCGAAGGATAGTGAGAGCATTCAAAATCAACGCACAGACCATCTTCAAAGACCTAAAACGTGACTCTGTTGCAGATGGCGTCATTGCGCATCGTCTTACTATTCAGTGAACTTAGCGCAAGGAGGTGCTCTTTGGGATAGTAATGCCATAAACAGTGGTACTATGCTGAAGCGCATTTGGACAAGCCATCTTAATATCGAAACAAGTATTAAGAATTAAAAAATATGTATTAAGAAAAATAAATAAAATTATTAAAAGTGAAAACTAAAATATAATGATTAGAACATAACAAGGGACGGAGAATGAGAAACACAGCATTCTACGAATAACCCATGTTTCTCATAGTACAAATTTGATGGTGCTTCCATCATGCTGTTTAACCAGTGAAGGTACTGGCTTTTTTGATAAAGTTGAAGGTCGAGTGGATACCTCCAAATATCAGTAGACTGTTGAGAATTATGTTCAAGAATCAATGACTATGTTGCACTGGGGAGGGATACTTCAAAAAGCAACAGCCTTGAAGACTACTCAAAATCTATGAACACATTCTTGCAGAGGAAAAGTACAATGTTCTGCAATGGCAATCACAGTCCTCAAAATGTTATTGAAAACCTTTGGTGTGAATTTAAGTGGGCCTTCTATGATCGGCCATTCATTTTCTGAACTGCTTTCTCCTCACAAGGGTCGCGGGGGATGATGGAGCCTATCCAAGCTGACTTTCAGGCCCAAGTCGGGGACAGCCTAAATCGCAGACCAGCCAATTGCAGGGCACGCACAAAGAGACGCACAACTATTCACACTAATACCTAGGGGCAATTTAGAGTGTCCAACCAGCCTAAGATGCATGTCTTTGGAATGTGTGAGGAAACCAGAGTACCCCGGAGGAAACCCACGCATCTAAAATACCTTCAGTAAGAATCCAAACCTTAGGATCTATGAAAAGTCTTTGTTTTGAAATGTGAATTGAGCCACCTTTTGTTATAGTGGTTCACTCACCTGTCTTAGGGGCGGGCAAGCGTCGGCTCAATTCCTGCTGGTGGCAGTACGATTGTGAGTATGAATATCTGTCTGTGAGAACTTCCAGCTGACTGTACTTCTAAAGATTAATTAAGGAATGTCTTAAAAAATTATTAACAGTGCCGAAAACATTTAACACTATATATACTTCACAGTGTAGATTATCCATGCCTAGTTTCAGACGTGCAAAGAAAAGGAAAATGGCAACACATTTTATGAACTAAATGCTAATCCTTACTCCCACATTCTTGTATCTGAATTTCACTCACTTTGTTTAATTCATTCGCAATCCACAGTCCATACTTGTCCTCTCGCCCACTCACCTATTCCCTACCGCCCCTCATTCATTCCTCCACCACTTCTAGGTATAGCGATAGCACAGCACTGATGTGTAGTAACCTGACTGTGTGTCATCCATTATTCCTAGGCGAGAGCACATTAAAGATTCATCTTTGCAGCTCAACCTCAAAGGAAAGACTGCGACCCCTGGTATAGCTACTGAATTATGGAGACCGCCAATAAAGTTGTTTGCGTTTGATGTCATTCTCAGCTTTCTCGTTCCCAGGTGAATCTGGACAGATGGCATACGGTCACACAGCAGTCATAGAAAACGAGCAAAGCTATCACATGCTGAATATTCTTCTTCCGTTTCTTCTTTTTACCTTTGCTACATTTGAACCCATGTTCTTTGCATTCCTATCGCTGTCCCACTGGCTCCCTCTATTTGTTCCTTAAAAGTGTAGTATGAAACACACTTGGGTCTGACTAAAACAAACTAAAACTTCCAAAGAAAACCATATCTTTGAACTGAGGTAGATGATGAAGCAAATATATTCACAAACAATCATTGTCGCTGTTGTGCATACCAAGTACATTTCTACCACTGTAAATTTCTCTCGAGTTATCATTTATTCCCTCCCTCAACCAAGCTGAAAGGAATTTACAGCCTCAGTAGCTGAGGCCATTTTTACTGCATATGCTCAATATTGAGCAGCGGGCTCACCTTAAAATGGCTGGCATTTATCTCATGCATTAATAATTCATTTACATGAGCACAGAAAGGGCAGGCACATTCCAGCAATTGACTGTACAAGGAGGCTTTTCACCTGAAGCTACATGATTAATAAAGTATCCCTCGATCCATCTGCAATTAAAACAAAAGTCCTTATTTCAACATTTGAATTACTCAATCGGAGGTTTGTTCGGACATATTTTACATTTTGCCAGACAGTTTTACAAGACACTACGCAAATCTACAATTCCAACTTGGGGACATCTTTGCTCTGTTCCAGCTTCTGGAATCTAACGAATACCCTTTATCTTTCTTTATTCGAGCCCATTGTATGTTTTAGCCGCTTCGCGGTGTGGAGGTTCACTCGGCTGACTTTGATGCGGGCTCGATTCCCGCTTCTGGCGATATGATTTTGAGTGTGTATGGTCGTTTATCTCTATGTGTGCCCTACGGCTGACTGGCAACCAGTCTAAGGTGTAGTTGGCTTTTTGCCTGGCATTAAACTGACCAGTCTATGGTGTGGTTTGCCTTGCGCCTGAAATAAACTGGGAAAATCTCCAGCAACAGCTGGAAGTAGCGGTTCAGATAAAATGATGAATCGGTTATTATGAAGTAGCAAAGCTTGGTGTTATTGAACGACATTGTTGCCAAAGTCCATGATCTTCCCACTGACACATCCAATACACTGATGGCCAACATTATCAATCTTTCAACAAAATTTTGTGAATCCCTGGTAAAGTGGCATCCACGTCTTGAAATAATAATGAAAAATAAATTTAAAATAACAAAGCTACTATTAAAAGATTCACATGACAGAAGAAAAACAAGGCTACTTTTAAAAGATTCACATGACAGAAGAAAAACAAGGCTTCCTAGTTGATTAATGAAGTGTGACCAGTCCTCAGTATGCTGATTGAGTGAGCTCTTATTCTCATGGGCTTCCAGGGGAAAAAAAGAAAGCAATACACGTCGAAGCACTGAGCATACAACTCCCAGTGGAGTTCCAAGCTAGTCCTTGTAAAAGTGCACATGTTGACTGGAGACCACTAATGGTGTATAGTTGCTGTACAGATGTGTTATGTTGGTGATTTGGAAAGTGGTGTTCTTGTCATGAGGCAAAATGAATTCAGAGTGGCAACTTCACCAGTCAAGGGCAGGTGCTTGTTGGAGGACGCAGGGTGTATGAAGAGAATGTTGTTTGGGGGGGGGGGGGGGGGGGGTGACAAGAGAAGGACAACGTATCATACTGGCGGTGAAGGGGAACAAAACAAAGTGAGAGCACTAAGAAAATAATGGCCATTTTATGTTGCTATTGCACATGAAGAAGAAAAAGGTGATAAAAAGCATTCCTAAAATAAGAAATGCATGAACATTATACTCCCGGGGGATAAGGAAGATGTTTTCACACCACTTTTTCCCTTCCCTTTTATGCCACATATACTGAATGTAACAGCATGAAAACTCATCCTCTATTAGGATCTCTCTCTCTCTCTGTCTGTCTTTCTGTCACTTGGTCTTTCTGTTCTAACGACTACTCTCATTTACAAATGTAAATATTTATGGTAACAAGTACAAAATCAACATGGGTAATATTTTAATTTGATGAATGCATTTGTTTATATACAGTTTCTCATTATTTATTATCATCAGCTACAGTATGTTACATGAATTTATAGCAAGAAATACACACTCAGGCAGACCTAGGGGGTGAAAACTCCTTGTAATTATCAGACTACTGGCATCAACACACAGTAACTGCTGAGCTTTGCCATTGGCCCGGAAAAAATGGGTAGATCCCGTAAAGTTGGCTTCTTGAGAAGTAGATCTTTGAGCAAAAAAGTATGAGCACCAATGATTTTGAGGAAAATACACTTGAAGGTTAGAAGTGTGAATTCTGCCATCTGTGATGAAAATGGCAATGTTGATTGGAAAACAATGGCAACGGGATTGAGAAGAAATGATTGGCTAATAAAACAGCTGCTGTATTTTGCGTCCAGTATCAATTTGCTTCCATTGACTACAAATGTTTGACTAAATCCGCAGTTGCAAGCGTTGATGTAATAGGTGCATGTGTGTGCACATGTGGCCATGATCGTAATGCCCATCAGGAGATGTTTCTCTTGGGGACCGTTTAAACATGCAGCTGTTCTATATGTTTTATAGCTCTGCATCTATTCAGTACCCCTGTCTGTAGAATGCAGATAAGCACAAATATCACATTTCATTTCTGCAGTACAAATACCCTAGATTGGTAAATTTGACAGCACCATCTTGGTAATGATAAAATATGGTAGCAGCAATAATATAAGACCAGCAATGCTGTCTTTTGTCTCATCATCAAGTTTTCCAATGAATCAAATGGAAATAAATTAAGTGAGGAAGAGACTAACCTCAGACTTTTTTAGTTTGTAAAATAAAACCCAAGTGCACATTGTTCAGAGAATAAGCTAGGCACACAAAAAGTGTCCCATTTTTCTTTCATACTAATACTAGACACATTCTGAAACTCAATAAACTCACTGTCATAATTTTTTTGGAAAGAACAACATACATGAATAATTGTGATCGATAAATTAAGCAGGTTTGTTGAATTTAAAAAGATATAATTCCATGAATACATGTCGATATCTTTATACTCGTAAATACGACTAAATCAAACTACATCATTTAATTTAACAAATTTTCTTCTCCATACTCAACACGAATGATTTTCCTCGATATTTTGTGGTAGGTACAGTTTACCCTTCGGTGTCCCCTGTGGTTGAGAGTGGTGGGTGGGCAGAACCACTGATTCGAGACTGAAAAGACCACCCCCTTGTTCTCCCCTAAGTTAACACATGGAAATGAAAGACAAACTTAACATTGGTCTCAGAGTAGAGCGAGCAGTGGACTTAAATCAAGTACTGGATGTAAGGTTTTCTGTCATAATTTATCCTTCGAGGATTGTGACAAAATCACATCTAGGAGAATTTTTTTAATACACTGGATAACTTTGATGAATTGTATTTTTCCAAAAAAAGCCTTGTTAAATAGTTTTATCATAAAAAGAGAAACCAATATCCCCCTTTTAAATCAAGAAACTATTGACCATGAAACTTGGAGAATCTCCAAGGTCACATGATGATGGAGGAGATTGAGTCCTTTAGTAAGTTTCCCTGACAGCTTTTAACGATTGTGGCCCACAATAATGAAACAGATACAAATGACCACACAGCAATGACACTTTTTCACTTATTTAAACAAAGAAAGGAAATGAGGGATCAAATTGTGCAGCTCTGCCAACCTAAATTTACAGAACTGGATGATAGAGTAGCCAACTATTGAGAATGGCATTAAATACAGCCTCACTTTGACAAAGTTCAAAGTCAGCAAGCTGAGCTTGGCAAACTCTGGCTCCTTAAATCAGAGCAACTAAGCCAGCTCTAAAAAGAAAACACAAGCATGGCAGCACTTTAGAAAAGGCCATACACAATTCTTCCCTAGCCAGGGCAAGAAATGTAAATGATTCATCCACAAACATCTACAGCTGTACTTTTAAGTCTACTGTTCCTTTCATGTTTTGGATGGATACATAAGCATATGCAATTAGTTTGCTTCAGCAGAAATCATGAATGGGAATTTGAATCCATCCCCACCGGTGGAGAAAAAAGATAGGTGATATTGTGCAGATGCTATGTACAGGTATGTGAGTTATATATTTTTTTAATCAATTCTTGTTCATTCTTGAAAAGAAGTCATTGGGTAGAGTTAATTTGTGATGATTTAAAAATATTTATTAAAGGTTATAAGTGGTGGTTGTTATCATGTGCTTGAAAACCAGATGCGAAACAGTTGCTCATCAGGACAAACAACCATAAAAACACACTTATTCCAACTGACAAGTTGGAGTATTCATTCACCCTACCACACAACTTTTTTGCTTTTTGGGGGAAACCGGAGTACCCAGGGAAAACATGCAAACCTTTTTCTTAAAATACCTAACAAATTTCAAACATACTTTTAAGAAAGAATTCTCTATGTCCCTCTCAGTTCCATCTATTGTAAACAGCTGGTATGCTGTCTTTTCTAGAGCACAGTAGGAGAAATAGTGTCTTTTTCAGGAAAAGAAAACCTAATCTCTGACTTTGACAATGAAGAGGCCTGATTACTTGTGTTGCTCTTTGGTTCCATTGGGGCATGGGACTGTGAGTCTTGTCCCTATAGATGAAAGGGGACATCACGAAGCTCAGTGCCTGTCATCTTACATCTGTCCTTTCCCATCCCCTTTTCTTGTCATCAACGACTGAATCATGGACAATGACTCTCCCAGGGACCCTTTACTCTAGGATAGTGATTACGCAGATACGGCTCGTGGAAGAGCAACAAATGTAGCTATTACTATCATGGTTAAGAGTATGTTTAACTCATGAAAATGAAAAAAATGAGTACAGTGTACCCTCATGATACAAGCACCCTCTCTCATGAGTTTTTTGTAATACCTGTCGATATCATGGATGACAATAAATCTTATTATGCAATATACAAGCGAGTTCCAGAAAAGCCTCTCTCTCTCGCCTAGCTTGTCCGAGAGCCTCAGTCTCCTGCCAGGTAACATGCAATCTGACTATTTTGCTTCATCTCCCTAAATGTCTTAACATTGCCCCAATAAGCATCTCTCATCAACGAAAAGTCTCATTTGTCCACATGCCACTTATATCCATTGTTTCCAGTGTCAAAGTACAACCGAATTGTTAGAATTTATGCTTACATGTGAACATTAACCATGTGCTCCAGTTTATTTACATGATAAAAGTTGTTGTATTTATGGCTACCTATGCTTTTTCTTCCTGTTTGGCCAGCTTGCATTCTCGTTATATCACTGAAAGACCTCAGCCTTCACATTAGGTTCTCATATATCCACTAACTGACCTTGTTTTTATCCTTTTGATTTCTTTTCAGATGGTTTTAACTTAAAAAAAAAGATTCCTTGCATTATCAATGTAGGTATAACATGGGATATTGGTAAATTCAATTATTTCTCATTGAGATGCATTAAAGATACGACTACATGTTACAAGCTTGGTCGTGGGATGTATACTCGTACCATGAGGTTCCACTATACACTCTGCGTTATACATTATTTTATTACCCTTAATATCTACCCTAGGCATGTGAGTTGCCAATGAGTATGTCATCTACAAGCAATATATCATTCTAGAATGTTTCAACAAAGTCAGTCATGTTAAGGCCCACCATAACTCTATATAAAAAAGAATGTACGAACAAAAATAAATCTTAATCAACCTTCTTAGCCCCCTTGTACATTCTAAGGGTGGGAATGCCTTGTCTAAAGAGGTAATGTCAAAGAATAAGAAGAGAAGTGGTCAGCCAGAGGGGACAATGGGTAAAAGCAAAGCGACTGTCAATGTGAAGAAAAACCTGGTGATTGTGTTTGGAGGTGACAGAAGCTGAAGAGGTGTTAGTATCCCAGTGCGCATGATTGGTGAGGATATTCGTTGTTGTTGTTTTTCAAATCTCTCATCTTATCCCTCAAATGTAAATTAATATCCAGGCCAGTTAATGAAAAATAAAGGTTTGATTAATATGACAACCAATCAGTTCTTTTTTTTTTTTTACTATTATATACTTTCTCAGCAGCAAAATATCCCGACAAACATCCTTTATAAGCAATCATTTGATCTAAAATGTATGTAATCTAAAACAGAATCAGATTAGACAAACTTTAATAATTGAATTAAAGAACTCAATTTGTATGAAAAATACTATTACCAATTATCCTTTTGCATTACATTAGGGCTGCTTTTGCACAATTCGTTTCTGGGCCCTAATTATATAATTGTACATTTTAATGTTTAATATCAACAATGCTTTCATTTATTTTCTGAACCCCTTATCCTCACAAGGGTTGCACGGGGTGCTGGAACCTATCTCAGCTGACTTCAGGCCGGAGGATAGCATGAATTGGTGGCCAGCCAATAGCAGGGCACAAGGAGATAGACAACCATTCATGCTCACACTCATACCTAGGAGCAATTTAGAGTGTCCAACAAGCCTACCATGCATGTTTTTGGAATGTGTGAGGACACTGGAGTACCTGGAGAAAATCCTGCCAGACCCAGGGAGAACATGCAAACTCCACACTGAAGGATCGACCTTGATTCGAACCCAGAACAGTGAGGCTGACACGCTAACCATTTATCCGCTGGGCTGCCCTAATTTTAATCATTGTGTAAAAAATGTTCATCTGAATGGTAATAATTTGAAAAGGAACATATGCATTTGAAAAAATCCATTGACCTCGGGCTAAAAGCGAGCAGTTTTACCAAAGAGGCCCTGATTAACCTCTCCAAATCAATTTTGTTCAGCTCCTCCAGGTGGATGCCAAGGTATTTCCATGGGAGCCAGGAGACATATGTCCCCAAGCAAAAGTCCCTGAGGCATCATAACTCGATCCCCTGAGCCATGTCATCCAGATCCTCTCAATCCACAGAAACAATGGCTCTACTCTTCGTCATTCCAAGATGATGATCAAGCTAATTGATACACACGAAGTGGAGGAAACTCATTTAAGATGTTTATTATCTTTGATTTCTGTCATGACCTATGGTTTGTGACCAGTACTCAGGGCAGAAATGAAGATCAAGAAAATATAATCTCTTGTATTTAGCTTCTCTTACCAACGCCAGACCGGTGATTCTATATTACTACAAATGTCACTTGAAGCTGTACCTCACCTGTCTACTTTAATGAAATCTGTCCCTGGTAGTGTGGTGCCATCAGGTCTTGGTGCAGGTCCCTTTGACATCTCTGTATTTTACCATTTTTGACAGTGTGAACAGCTAGAATTTCCAGGACTGTCACAACCATTTTTATTGTTTTCTTCACAGAGTGAGTTTGGAATCCTGACTTTGTTCAAATTTCAGGCAATACTCGGCTAGGTAAAGAGAAAGATAATCAGTATCTATCTCAGTACATCCATAAGTTTATTGATATGTTGTTTAAAAAGCTTGGCTGTGCGAACTGCCACCATCTGCGGAACACATGGAAAAATAATTAAATTGTATTATGCTTTAATCACCCTCTATTGTCACCATTTCTTTTCTTTGGATTAGAGATTCAATTCATCACTTAAGGATGGAGAGTAGCATGACTGCAGCACATTTATTACCACAATTCATCCACAATAATCAGAGACTATGTGAAACAGAGGTCCAGTAAAGATGGGCACTGTCTCGGCACTCTACGGAGGAGGGTAATTTTTTCCTGTCTCACCTCAGCGCTTTACCCATTCTAGTCTGATTAGCTCTAATATTGTATGTCAGACTCTCCATCTGTTCAAAAAGGACAAGTGATTGAAAGAGGTGCAGGGGGGCGGCGGTTGAGTACTTTTTTTTCCATTCACAGCTCTTCCACATCATTAATATTTCTTTCCTTGCAAACTTTTTGGGAATTTTATTCAGAGGCTTTTATATCTATGATAATGACAGTCATTTTGTTAAAAGGTTTTTCTCACTGCAATCCTCTTTTGGGTGGCACAGTGAAGACTGATTAGCTTGGTGGCTCAAAGTTTGGACTTTTTATCCTTACTCTGTACTTTTTCCATGGAATTTACATGTTTTGCCCATACCTTCATGTGTCATATTTAGTATTTAGATGAAGACTTTTTAGTTAGCTTCTTTTGTATGTTGTATGCACCTGAGAAAAGTCTGAACCTGACCAAAGTGAATGTAAGGAGTTGAGGCGAAACTTTGAATGTGGAGGAGCTTAGTCTTTGTGATGTAGAAAAGTTAAAGAACTATTAAAACAGGCCACGCAACAACATTTCTGAACCATTTTCATTCAATTCTTAAGGGCGCCCATTCTCCACCAGTGTCATATATTTGGGTTCAATAGCGTAAATAAATATGAAGCATATTTCTATGGAGATAACACCTTTTTTAAGACTGGAAAAGGCAAGGCAATATTTGGACAATAGGATAGTTTTTTATGCACAGTTAATTGTAATAAAAGAAAACAACTGTTTAGAGAAATTGCCAAGAAAGTGTAGTAGTTGAAGAGCTAATATTGTGGCTTCCATACAAAAGGCCAAGACTCCTAAAGTTATGAAATAATGGTTGACATTGACATTACGATGCTGGACCTAATCCAGAGGGTTGTCCATTTTTATCCCCAAGAGAAATAGGATGTCAATAGGGGGCTTTAAAAAGTCCTTAAATCATATTGGGGTAAACATTTGTACTCTCAAATAAATCTGTATATATGACAGTGTGCCTAAATTGCAGCATTTTCATTTTCTACTCAGAATTTAAGAGGTAAATTAGATTTTATTTTTCCTTGATTAACACATATTGTTCATATAAAAAGTATAAAATATACATGTGGTACTGTTTTTGTAAACAGCTAGATACCTTCACATACCCTATAAGCACATTCTAAGTATTCAATCAGATTGCTTACATGCAGTAGCTTACACTTTTCACAGCCCTGAGGGAGCATATTTGAATGCTGTCTCTGGATTGCATTACCTTGCTGCGAAACATTAATCCATGTGATATTCCTGAGGGGTTCTCTCTCTCTCTCTCTTTTGCCCAAACAACATCATCTTAGAATTCATGTGAAATTATTGAGATTTTTGAGCTAGCATACACTCTGAATTGCATTTGCTAAACAGGTAAAGAACAGTAGTACAGAAAATCTGAAGGCACCAATGTAATTTACATTTTATCCACTAATGATTAATTAAAATCCTACCAATTGTTGTAACAGCAACAGTGGTAAGTGGTTAGCATGTCTGCCTCATAATTCTGGGATCATGGTTTCATTCCTTTGTGGCTTCTTGCCTTCCTATGTGAAGTTTACCGGTTCTCCCCGTAGTTGCGTATGTATTTTCTGCATTATACGTTTTCCTCAATTTTCATCCGAAAAACATGCATGGTAGGTTGGTTGAATACTCTAAATTGTCTCTAGGTTTGTGTGTGAGCGCTAATGGCCTTTTGTCTCCTTGTGCCCTACGATTGGTTGGCCACTGACTGATTCAGGGTATCCCCCGCCTATTGCCCATAGTTGGCTGGGATCGGCTCCAGCACCCCCGGCGACCATTGCGAGAATAAGCGGAAAATACGGAAAATTAGCTGTGTCATATTGTGCAAATTTTTATAAACTAACAAACATGCCACGTTGTGAGTTCGAACACTAACAAACACCATGCCTAAGTTCAGGCCTCTATCCAAGGCTATTTCCTATGGAATTATTCAGGGTGTGGAGGCTGATTCGATTAAATGAACCTGGCTGCATGGACAATGATCAGATAACAATATACATCCTTTTTTCAATTGTATTATTTTTTTTATTATTGTTTTGGCAGCCAAAGTCAACACAAAGCTGATATTCCACCATTAAGGAGGTGCTTGAACGTTTGAAAGTTGGCAACTGTATAAAATGTTACACTACCACCACCTACAGGACTTAAGTGCAGCTCAGAAGATTTCAAAATAAAGCATGGCCTGTTCTGGTTACTATTTGATAGTAGGTTTTATATAATTATGTTATGTATTATTTTTGTATTTATATATGTATTCATGCTTCATTTTAAACGAATAATGAAGGTGTGTTTTTTTCTGGTCATGATAGAAGGAAAAAAGAAGTAAACTAAAACCTTGTATTCCTTTCCACGTTCTACTTAAGTCGTGCACTACACACAACTGGTACTTTCATGTAATGAAGTACCTGCTGTCTATATATATACCTCATGTCTCTATCTATAAGCCACTGAGAAAAGTTATTTTTTTTGATTATTGTATTTCATATTTGATTTATAAACTCTACTGTTTGTGCATGTGTTTATATTACACAAACTATATATATAGTTTCTGTGATATAAGCACATGGACAATACTGTAGAGTTTATAAATTATAAAATAAATACGAAATACAATTTTTTTTAAAATAAACTACTTTGCTCAGTGGCTTATAGAAAGACATGAGATAAATCACCCCCAGTTCAATTCAGAACAATGCAAAATTACGTTTGTGGAAAAAAATTATCTGTTTCCACTCTTTTAGAATATGTTGTAGTTACCAAACCACAATTGTTTGGGGAATGACGGTGTTTGGGCGAATACGATTTAGTTAGTGAAATTGTCTCTTGTAGCAGTGCTTGGCACTATTAAAATGATTTTTCCTACTTTCCATGCGAATCAAATGCTAATCAAAATGTGAAGTATGAAAGATGACACCAACAGGCGTTAGATAAGAAGCTAATGAAAGACAGTGGGCAAGTGGGACAGTAGGAGATTCTGCCTAATAAGTTTATTGTTCATTAGAGCATGCAGACTGCTTCCATCTTGACTTTTTTACTCTGACTGACAAGCTTGACAGCCTGTCCTGGCTTTTAGACGTTTGTCTGCCTCTTGTACATTTTAATTCATCATAGTGTCACCAAGTATATTAATTTGAAAAATGGGTTGATGTGTTATTATTGGCTGATGACGCAACCCACGGTGTGACTCAGTGTTTAAAAATAGAAGGCATTGTCTGTAGCCCCAGCAATTTGATGACATTTTCTTACGACTGAATGACTGCCTGTTGTGCAGCGCTCACAAGGAGTGGAGTCATTGTAACTGACTTTCGTTCTCACTGTTCCTTCCTGTAGCTTGTCACCCAGTAGACTGCTGAAAAAAATAACCAAAGAAGCACAGAAATCAATGAAATCAGATAGGAAAACATGAAGCTACATTGTCCTCTTACTAATATTAAATAGATGAGGGAGAAAATGAACAAAAGGAAAGTAGATTATTGTGGAAGTACGTGGGACACTGAGCTGTGGTTGTGAGTCACAAATATGATTTCCACCATAACTGATTGCCATGCATTTTTTTAATTTAAAAAAATGCAGTATTTTTCTGTAAAGACATTGTTTAAAATGTTATGAGAGCCAGATAACATTTTGCAGTATCTCTTTCAAAACGCAACCGTTTTTCTTGGCTTCTATGAAGTAAGGTAACAAAAGAGTTTATGTTAAATGTGTAAGATATGGCTACTCTAGATGAACTTGTGAAGCTAAAGTCTGTCATTATAAAGGATATCTTCCTCGGCCATTGCTCCAGTGCCCTTCATCTATTGTGAAAGAAATTACTTCCTTGACTGTGAATAGTACAATAATTGTTGGCTTTAGGCTTTCATTTCCCACATGCGTGTCAATAGTTTCATTTTTAAAAGATTTCATTAGTATGATTGTAGTGTGGTGACCTCATTTATTTGTAGCGTTAGAGAATATTAGTCTGTCATTTAGCTCAACTGCACTATATTAGAAATACCATTTTAAAGGTTCATTATGATACTGTACTGCACAAGAAATATCATGTTTAAAATGTTCTTTTCTGTTTTATAATCACCTATATTTTTTAAAAGTTTAGTTAAAATGACCGAATAAGTAATTCAACACACCCTATTAATCAATATTGAATTGGAAACAAAATCAAATGAGTAATTGCAAAACGCAACGTTGTTTCAAGTATTTATTTAAGCAATTCTAAGATACCCCTGTGACATTAGATCCAAGCATGTTAAACGCGTATACTGGTTCCATCAGGTGCTTTTTTTCTAATTTAATTTTGAGATAGAAAGGAGGAGCAGAACCAACAGGAATAAAAGATTAGAAATTGTGCCCAGCGTGTGTGTGTGTGAGTGTGTGTGTGTGTGTGTGTGTGTGTGTGTGTGTGTGTGTGTGTGTGTGTGTGTGTGTTTATGTAAATGTCTACCTTTATAGAGCCAGCAAGGACAGCAGCCAATTGGAGTAGTACAAGGAAGTTAAAAAGATAAAATATACAGTGTGGGAAGCACCTATTGTTAGCAATTTAAACTCTTCATTCGTCTTACTGCAAACCCTTGTGTCAAGACCATTTGTAACCTGCAAGAACTTGAAAGATCAGCAATCAAACAAAGTGGAAGTAGCAACACACGCAGGTTGGATCGATCTTCTTTACTGGTAGGCTACCAGAATACTTGAGTATTAAATATTATGACTAAAATGAGTCATTTATGAAAAATAATCAGGTGTCATTGATTATTAAATTATTCATTAAAACTGAAAACAGAAATTACTGCAATGTTGAGTTTTGCATTAAAAGTCAATATATATATATATATATATATATATATATATATATATATATATATATATATATATATATATATATATATATATATATATATATATATATATATATATATATATATATATATATATATATATATATATATATATATATATATATATATATATATATATATATATATATATATATATATATATATATATATATATATATATATATATATATATATATATATATATATATATATATATATATATATATATATATATATATATATATATATATATATATATATATATATACATCATTGACAATTTTAGAAATAATTATTTTAATTTGAAACAATATTTTCTTCAACCTGTAGGTAAGGAATATTCTATTTTCACCAGCAACAGCATAGCAGATCTTTGGCATTTTCACTCTAATTTGTTTTGATTATCTGGAAAAAAGCTCCACAGGGACATTGGCTTAACATACGGTCAAGCTGCACCCACAACAGCTCAATAGTGTTGAGATCCTGTGGTTTCTATTTCCAATGAAACCAAAAAAAAATTATTTCGTTTTGAAAGAACTTGGATTGTGTGAACTTGGAAGTGTGAATTTTTCATTGAAAATGGAAAACTGTCTGTGTTATCTAGTTTTGTTTCTACTTACTAAAGTTGAAGCACCACCATTTTATAAATACACTGTAATTAAGTGCACCGGAATGCATCAGGGAGATTCTTGGTAAAGCTGTTACTAGAACAATGAGGAATTGTTCATGTTGTTATTATTGCCTTTGCTAACGATCAGAGTGATTCCACTCATGTTCAGTATTGATTAAAAAAATGAGATTGTCTGCATCAGATATCTCTATTCCATGTATTCCATTGGATTAATCTAAATTTTGCAAAGTGCATCATATTACATGTTGAAAATGATGGAAATCATTTTAAAATAAAATGTTCATCAACATTACAATTTAATGAAGTTGTTTTCTCTTTTTAGAAGTACTATATATTTATTTGCATCATATACTCTGAGTTTATTTATTATATACTTAATCTCCTAATCTTTCAAATTCATTTAGCTGCCTAGGGAAAATCATTGTTGCAGCAATATGAGCGTAACTACCAACTCCACTCTGGACAGTCAGCTAATCAATAGCCACTGGTCATCTTCCGAATGTTGTCATCCTGATGGTAAGGGATATATATGATTTACACCAGTATAAACATATGACATTTGATAAATGTATGTGATGATTTTATGGAGTAATCACCAATGATTAATGAAAACTTAATATACTGTCTAAAGAGAAATATATGTCCTTAGTTCCGAGAGTGATGTCTGAGTATACCAGTAGCCACCTATGGCCACATGATTCTCAGCCACAGTTCTGGAGTAAATATCAAGTATGGGAGTGGCTGCAACAGGTTATGGATATAAACCAGATTGATGCCTTTAACATCCCCTTTCAAAATTTTGATATGGATGGTCACCAACTTTGCAACATGACTTATCAGGACTTTGTCCAAGTTGCTGGAAATATGGGGCCGATTCTTTTCCACAGCATCACACAGCTCAAGTGGGCTGGTGAGTATGAACGTCTTCGAGTAAAGTTAAAGTAAAGTAAAGTTAACAGAAAAGGAATTCAGTGAATAGTGCTATAGTTAGGCCATTATCATTTGTAAATGAAGTTGCCTTAAAAAGTGAGGTGTAATGATTTTATGTTTAGATTTTTGTGTATGGTACAATCATTATTATGTGAATAAATATACATTTTAATTGTATAGATAATTATATGCAGGGTAAATAGTAATTAAGATTAATATCAAGGAAGTCTTTGCACAATTTTTAACCTCTATTTCATGTGCAGGTTGCCACATGGAAATCGGTCAACTAGAAATAAAACCGGAATGTAAGGAATTACATTTTTTTTGGTGAACTAATTTGAATTAATAAATTTAAAAAAAATATATGTACTTTGTAAAATAATGTCATTATTTTCTGATTGTATTTTCACAGTAGACATTACCTATCCTTTTTCAGAAGACAGAGACAGTTATCCGCAAACAGGTGTGGTTAGTGTACAAATTAAATACAGTGGTACCCCCATTATCCTTCTACATTCTTTAAAAATGATCAAAGTATACCAATTTTGTATGAAATATGTTAGGTCCACACAAAAAAGAGGAAAAAAAGATAAGAACATTAATCATTAAGCCTTTTGAATGAACAGCAAACACATGCAAAAATATTTTCTATTGTTGTGGAAGGGCAAATGCATAGATGAGAAGATGAGGGGAATGTTTGGCAACTGAAAAACAAACAACGAACACATGCACGAAAACACACAACTTCACAACGTATTTATTCAAAAGACTAATTTTCTAGAGAGCCATTATGAAAAATAAAGAATAACGTTCTTTTAAGCACACTCCAAAAACAATACACTGTGTTTGAAATATGTGATGATCGAACAAGGGTCAATAGTATATGAAAAGCAAAGGGAGGTCAGCGGGGAGTTAGGAGATAGCCAATGGCAGGCCAGGTGTTGGGAGAGAGCCAAGGGGAGATGAACTTCATCATGCCAAATTCAAATTAACATACAGAAAGTCTATTTATGTTTTGGAGATGTTTTTTTTGGTTTGGTTTGTTTCAAAATCTGTGTTTGGTCACTTTGAAACATTTCCTTCCCTGAATATTTTGTAAATAGAGCAATTTTAAAGTAGAGTTACCACTGTATTTGATTTACCAAGATTCAAAATCAATTTAGTTGGCACAGCTACAAAACAATATTGATATCTGTTACTTTTTATTATGCTAACAGAAATCTGTGACTCAACAACTCTCCCCCATATACTGCCTATCCCATCGAGTCCTTCCAGCCATGGTAAGGATTTTTTTTTAACTATAAAGCATGTTTTAAATAGAGCAAGAACACAATATTGATTTAGAAGTTTTAGAAACATGTTCACATATTTATATTTTGTACTTGAAAAATGCATCAAAGTAAAAATGTCTTTTAAATCTGTTTCTCAGGAACCAAATTGTCCTGCAGTTGTCAGAATCAAGTCAAAAAACACAGTAAAAACAACATTAACTATCATTCATATACAGACAAAACTGTTGGGACAATTATTAAAAATGAAATATATTTCTATTTGAAACTGTAAGATCACATGTTGTATATAAAACTAAAGCCTTGGTATGTGGCCTACCAGAACATAGTTGCCTATTGTAATTTTCAAATATACAGCCTGTAGATATTGTCAACAATGTCAACAGTAAAACAGAGATTAAATGAATTTGTATTCCACATTATTGGATGTCGCCTACCAGAACATAACATGCTGATTGTAATTTTCAAATATACGGTATGTCGATATTATCAACAATGTCAGCAGTAAAACATATGTTAAATGTATTTGTATTCCAAGTATAAAAAATCAGATGTTGGCCCCGGTGGATGAGTGCCTGTGCATCGGCCCCACATTTCTGAGGTCTAAGATTTGATCCCATGTCCAGACCTTCCTGTGGGGAGTTTACATTTTCTTCCCGGGATTGGATGCGTATACTCCGGGTACTCCGGTTTCCTCCCACATCCCAAAAACATGCAGGTTAGGCTGGTTGAGCACTCTAAATTGTCCATCAATTCAGGGTGTCCCCCACCTACTCCCGTATGTTAGCTAGGATATGCTCAAGAACCCTCCCGACCCTTGTGAGGATACGCGGTTTGGAAAATGAATGAATGAACATCAGTTTGCCAAAGTGTTCTCTTCTCACACTTTTTGATTTGAAAACTACATATAACCTATTTATCCATTGCGTGATGATGGATTAAAATAAGTATTTATACTTCATTTATTATGCTGATCTGACAGATTCTTCATTGATGAGATCCTACACCAATTATAAGTATAGAAAGTGTAAAACTTTGGTTTAGGTAAACATCAGTGGTTGACAAGAAGATTGGTGCATCTCAGACTGAAATACTCCCTCTGTGCTTAAGAACTGAGCTTAAAGGGCAAGCTTTCATTATTTCTGTCTATCTCAGTTCCCACCCTCACCTATATTACGAGCTTTGAGTTGTGTCACCCCCCACACAAACACGCATACAATTCAAAAGTAAAAATAGCAAGAAAATAACCTTCCTCTGCAAGCTGTCTAGGATCTCTCAGAGTTGAGTGAAAAGTGTAGTAATTGCAGTGGAGCAAGGGGTGAGCGTGGGTGTGTGTGTGTGTTGGGGGGCCCATGTAGGCTTATAGTTGTTGCTCCTCCACGTTGACAAGTGCCATAAGAGCTGGCTTGGCATTTGGTTAGATTGTATCCCATTAGAAATGTTGTTTATGAATTTTGTAGTTCTTAAAAAAAGAATTACATTTTTCTGTTGCCTAATTGTGAAGACAAACATCAACAAAAGTCATTATATTCAGGAAGTACACAAAATTTCTGTTCGCAGACATTTTTAAATACCAGATCTGTTTTAGCCAATCAAATGCATACATATTTAAGATACAATCTTTCTACTTGGATGCACAAGATAAAAGTGTCATATGTGCTTTTGATGATGCTTTCACTTTATAAGTGAATGTTTTTAGTGTAATTCTATGTGGTTATCTTTCACAATAACCAAAGGCTCAAATGCAGGTGGTTAGCGTGTCGGCCTCTCAGTTCTGGGGTCAAGGGTTTGATCCCATGTGGGCCTTCACTGTGTGGAGTTTGCATGTTCTCTAAGGGGTTGCGTGGGTTATCTCCAGCTTCTCTGGTTTCGTCCCACATCCCAAAAACATGCATAGTAGGCTGGTTGAACACTTTAAATTGCCCCTAGGTTCAAGTGTGATTGTTGTCTATCTACTTGTGCCCTGAGATTGGCTGGCCACCGATTCATAGTGTCTCCCAAAAGGTGCCCATAGTTAGCTGGGAAAGGCTCAAGCACCCTCGCGACCCTTATGAGGATAAATGACACGGAAAATGAATGATTTAATGTTGTAATTATTTCAGTTACTGTTAATATGAATATGAGAGTCAAATCCCGCTCTAAGCTCAAGTTAGTACTTGCAGTTTTTACTCCTACACACATGCTGGAATGAAGTACAACTGTCATTCATTCACCTTCTTTGATTCTCTTATAACAAATACATCTGACCCCAAATTAATCTACCACCTAAATGAACAGTAAGTACCATAGATAAGGCTCAAAATATTCACCCTGCTAAGAAAATTCCATGTACTCAATGTTGGTTGTTTATTCATTTATTTAAAGAAATTATTGTCCCAGCACTTTTGTCAATTTCATTTGGTTAATAAATTGGACTATAATTCCGTTGAATCAGTTCATGAATGCTAATTCTTTTCATTCCTTTTTTTCCTAAAACAGCCCCAAGGGGGGTACATTTGTGGGAATTTGTCAGAGATATTCTTCTGCACCCTGAAAGAAATCCAGGCTTGATCAAGTGGGAGGATCGTAAGGAAGGGGTGTTTCGATTCCTTAAATCAGAGGAAGTGGCACAGTTATGGGGCAAGAAGAAAAACAACAGTAGCATGACCTATGAGAAGCTGAGTCGAGCAATGAGGTAAAACATCTCTACTAGTAGCAAAAGCATATACAGGAGTATATACATGTGTGTGTGTGTGTGTGTATGTATATATATATATATATATATATATATATATATATATATATATATATATATATATATATATATATATATATATATATATATATATATATATATATATATATATATATATATATATATATATATATATATATATATATATATATATATATATATATATATATATATTCTATACGTAGTTATTTATTATGTACATCTCTATGGTCACAGGTACTACTACAAAAGGCAAATCCTTGAACGAGTAGATGGACGCAGGCTGGTATACAAATTTGGCAGAAACGCAAGAGGATGGAGGGAGTCAGAAAAATAATATTATTCTTCATTTATGGACTTGAATAATGAAGATCTATGACTTTTGACCTATTGGATGAGTCTTGGGGAGATCTCTAAAAAAAGTTTACAATTTTGCTGCAACTACTATAGTGAAATACGTTTACATGAAACAGTAAATTTAAAAAAAAGGATATACTATTTACTAGACTGTGTTGCATGATTGTAGATCTGAAACTCCTTAAAGAAGGTGATACTGTTCAGATACTGAAATACTGGTCAGTTAAATGCCTGATACTGTATATCATGCCATTTATGGAGAAAATGAGGATCATTGACTAAAAACTAAATCATTTAACAAAGCAAAGTAAACACCATAGTTATATATAACCATGCTGTAATGTAATTTTTAAAACATAATTTTTGGCATGATGTATTTTTGTACATGTATGTAACTGTGTTTCAATGTTTTATACAACTAAATATTTCTTTGTATCTTTCTAATGTAATGCATTACAATGTGACATCTTGGTGTTGGTAGTGGGTCTATTCACAGCCATAACATTGTATTAGAATGACTTAATCTTATAGGGTTCATCTAGATAACTGTGGTATCATGGTGATAGCACAATTTATATTATGGTGTTTGGCACACAATGGTGGCCAACAAGATAACAGTCAAATTATCAGAAGGCGCTATGGTTCTAACATACAAATGTGTTAACTTATCTTAAGTCTGATTCATCGGGCTTACTTTACACATCATTTGTATATTAGGCTTGATCTGCACTTCATTTTGTTACCTGATAGCTTCAAATCTAACCACTAACATTAATGCACCTCTGACTTTTGCTATCTTGTATGGCCATCAGTGGCACATATTACACTACCAAACCTCAAATCATGGGTTTTCTGTATGTGTTATGCTTGTTATTCTAGTGGAAGTACGCACATACACTTTTCATTCCCTGTGAGGTTTGCCTTATCCTGACATTACCCATCCATTTTCTTTCACATATCCAGGTTCCCACTGCCACTTAAACCACTGAGAGTTCAGGAGACTGAAAGCTCAGTCCATTCCAAATAGTCACCTGCTCTTTAAAACCTATTCATTTCCTCATGGCAAGCAACATCTTTAAAATAACTTAAAGAGAACTCCTGACAAACGTGACAGGTTGGTGATCAATTCCTCAGTTTAATGTTAGTAACTCATCTATAATACACAATCCTTGAAAATAATTCAAAGTTCAATATAATACTAAACACAATATTTCAATGTAAGTTTTCTTTGCTGTTTACATTGCAATGTTTTTGGGTAGTGATTTATTATAATGCTGCCGGATGTAGTGGCTATTTGTAGCGAAGAACTCAAATGTTCAGCTTTTCTTTTTCACAATGAAGCTGACAATGGTCCGCCATCAGTACTGTCGAGAATGAGAAGTAGTGGGTGGATGCTCCGAAGCATAATTTCTTCCATAATTGCCCATAATTGTTTTCATTTTGAGCCAACAAGCCTGAAGTGGAAGCCCTTGAGACTCGTGAACTGGCATTAACTCACTGGGATGCTTTATTTTAGATAGCAGGTAATGTTCATTTAGGAAAAGAGTTGTACACACTGAGCGCTTTTATTTAAAAAATAATAATTATAATTTGATAGAGTCCATTCACTCATTTGTTTATTTTCCATGCCACCTTTTCTCACAATGGTGCAGGAGCCTTTTTCAGGTCACCATAGACAACTTTTCCACAAGACACCTTTTTCTTAGATCTTAAAAATGTACTCAGTTGATTAAAGTCAGTTGCTCTGTTTCAGAACAACCCCTATTAATTAAACTGTCTGCAATGGATGGACAATAATGAACCATTATGAGTCGTCAGCTGCAACATCCCAAGTTCCAAAAAATCAATTCAGGGAGATATTTGATCTTATCCACAAGCACTTTGTGTCACTTCTTCCCCCTCTCTCTCTCACCAGTACACACACACTCTAATTGAAGTAGGCATTATGCAAGAATTATTTTTGCCTGCATGCTCTCATTTTCAAAATCTCCAGTGTCAAGTTGAGTCGATTCAAATATATTGTTCAACTCACGGGATTTAGGACCCACTATTAACATCAGGTAGAATCCCGAAACTTTTTGAGAGACTTGGAATGTTTGGACATGTATAGATTTTCTGCTGATTTGGCTAAGTACTGGCAGAGGAGCGTTAGGCAGATATACTTGGCAGGAAGACCACTAAACCTGTCTTTCAAGTATGTAGAATGAATAAGGAAAAAGAAAACAATGTGTGGTGTGATGACTGCAGCCTATTCAGCTCTGATATTCTGGTTGACAAATAACGAACGCAGCTCTGCTTCTTTACACCAAACTGGCATAGCCAGAATTAAATGATTGTTAAATAACACACACATATGACATGTTAATTGGTTGATGATTAATGGTTTTCTGTTCCCAGGAAATTTGACAGAAATCTAAAATAAAACAGGTTTTAACATTTTTTTAAATCAAGAACTAGTACAAAAATCAACACTGAAATAAATATCTGACTTTCATAGAGACTCATTCACATGATTAGCTATTTTATATATATATATATATATATATATATATATATATATATATATATATATATATATATATATATATATATATATATATATATATATATATATATATATATATATATATATATATATATATATATATATATATATATATATATATATATATATATATATATATATATATATATATATATATATATATATATATATATATATATATATATATATATATATATATATATATATATATATATATATATATATATATATATATATATATATATATATATATATATATATATATATATATATATATATATATATATATATATATATATATATATATATATATAAGCAGTGTCAGTTAAATCACCAAAGAAAACATTTACAATTGTGTTGGTATGTAAATTTGCCACATACAATATGGCAACTGAACTGATTCATGTCTATGCGAATGGACAGTCTTTTTGTCCGTTACTTGCGCCTGTTTAAATGTATTTAAATTTCTTGTAAATTTTATAACAACTCTTCGATTTAAAAAGACTTGGTTCGTATGTCTACAATTATTTTCTTATTAAAAACAAAGCATTTTAGTCTATCTGAAAATAAAAACATTTTGATCAGGCATCTGCGTGTCTCCCCGAATGAGGGCATCAACATGGCAGCCTCCTTGCGTCTCGGTCGTCAAGGAATTTTACTCGGTCTTAACTTATCTAACATAAACAAATTTTTATGGAGCACGCAGTCAATACCAGAGAATACAAGACACTTTTTTCAATCGCCATGGGTCTCCGGTAAGTTGTGTGACGCTAAGCAATATCTTGTCATCCGATGACATTTAGGGTTATTATCTAACCTATTTTTTTTATCTATTTTATTATCTAACCTATTTTTTCCTCACTTCTGTGACAATAATTGCCACTTTTATGCCTCCATGCAAGACAATCAAGTAGTGACCGTAAAAACATGCAACCCCGTTTGTTTTTAGTATATAGGATGACATATACAACTCATTTGTGTAATCAAAATTAAACTGCTCTTCATCAACCTGCTACATTTGAACGTCAGTGGGTTACGGTGATTAAATTATCTTTACTTGGAATTTTTCTTTCTCTATTGCTGAAATGTCAATTTACATTGTTAGACGATCAGATCTAGTAGATGACAAAGTTGTGGCAGTCAAGACGATGTGTCACAGTTAAAAAAACAACAACAACCTTAAAAGGTCCTGGAATATAATCAGTTTCCTAAAATTAAAGTTATTGTATGTATCAAATTCCTGGACAGTAGGTGTATTCATCTGAATGAATCACAAGGGCATAAGGAGTCAAACAGTAACAACTGTGCATCTTGACATACATTCAATAATTCATCTTCTGTCCTGTTTTTTTTCCCCACAAGAGTTGCAAGGGTGATGATTTTTATCCCAGGTAATTGTAGGAAAAAGGTTGGGTTCAGCCTGAAGCCAGCCCATTGCAGTATATTATAGAGCAGGGGTACGGAACATACGGCTCGAGAGCCACATGTGGCTCTTTACATGGATCTATAAGGCTCTCCACTAATCTGTGAGGTAAAATATGGAAATCACTATTGAGAGAGCCGAGACCCGAATGCACCAATAGGAGCGTGACGGAGACACTGTGGCTTTGAGACAAGCACTAGCACCACTTTAATCATAATTTAGTTTTGCATTACTCATCTCATTAATATGGATTGATTAGCAACAGCATAAAAATGTTGTCAAAAGAAATCAGAGACTAATTGTGATTTAAAAGTGGTGAAATGACAAATAAAAAAAAATAATTGCAGATTTTCATGTATTTTTATACATATATTTTATATTTTTGTGTTATATAGCTCATGTTTCTGTTCATTCAATGAGACCCAAATTTCTAATAGTGCCGCACAAATTAATGACAGATGGTTAATTGGAAAAATTCATTGGGAACGGACTACAGCCTTTGCAGTGTATTAATATATCCAGCAGATGCCAGCACAATATAATAGAAAAAAATAAAAAAAACTGGGAAACTCTGCTTGCCAAATGAAACTTAAACTTCTCTATTTTTATAAAGGATTAAATGTACATTTCTGCAAATGTGGATATAATAATTTGTTTTGATATATTCATTGCAAAATATCAGCATATGTAGAGACCATCTAGATAAGATAGTTTAGTCTACAATAATTTAAGCATGTTTCTATTTTAAGTGTTTACAACTGGAAGCATTAATCATAGAACTTTAAAAAATATGTTTTGTTCTTTGTTTTGTGTTATCTTTTCTATACAATATTCTTTCTGTTCAGATGCACTCAATCATCTTATTTTGTGCTCTCATGTAAACTCATACTTGGTACTATTTATACACTTGAATGAAATGTTGTCTTAAAAGAGCTTCAGTAGATTCTTGATATTATACGCCAGATTCAAGTGAACCATTGCTAATGCACAATTTTTTCTTATGCTTTAAGATTTTGTGTCTGGGATCACTATGCATGAAACAAGTTCTTTCAGCTGCATAGTCATGTGATGGAAATGTTGTCTTTTCATGACATGTGAGAGCTCTTTCACTCAATTAGGATCCAGTCCCTGTTGCAGCCACTCATGAACAAACATTAAGGTCATAGTTTTGTTGGAATGGGTTTTGAAACAAACCACTGACTGGGCAACCAAAAACCACAGAAGTGTGGATAATATCTGGTCATGCTGAGCAATTCAGGCCGCTCATTGACAGCAAATATCCTTGTCAGGATTTTATTTCATATTATTATTATTATATATTTGGTTGTAATGAAGAATATGCTTTCCTTTTCTATTAAACTTGTATTAAATTTAGATTATTATTATTTCGTTGACTGAGCATGATTGCTGGTATTGGTATAGCTTTTTCAACTTTTCGTGTTTTGGTGTAGCCAATCCCAGTTGTGTAAATGTAATAACATAACTCAAAATATTATATTTTTAAATCACAATCATTCATTTTTAATGGAACACCTCCTTTGTAGTAATACACCTATCTATGGATAGGATTTTTTAAAAATATTGTTGCATTATTGATCCTATTCAAATGCTGTTATGATATTTCTGTTCAGCAGGTGTAGCCCCACTAAATGTGCAAATGCCGGCTCTCTCCCCCACGATGGAGGAGGGAAACATTGTAAAATGGCTGAAGAAAGAAGGTAAATATAACTTAATATATAGTGTAAAATACCGTATAAGTATGTTTGTGAAGTACTGCAAAATTTCCTCCATGTGAGAAAAATTAAGTTATTTGCAGTATCATTTCTTTTCTTATCTTGTAGTTGTACTTTTTTGTCTCATTAAAAAGGATTATTTTGTATTTTATAATGTAATTTACATTCTCTAAACTCTTACATTGCAGGTGAAGCGGTGGCAACAGGCGATGCACTCTGTGAAATTGAGACTGACAAAGCTGTAGTCACCATGGAATCCAATGAGGATGGCATCTTAGCAAAAATTTTGGTGAGAACAAATTCCAAAATCACAAAGGCAATTGTGTTTATAGCTATTGTTTAGGGACAGACAAAGACAGGCTCCTTTCGGTGAAACGTCTTGAGGTGCCTTAGTTGATGAGATAAACGATCTTGATGTTGTAATTTTCAACTTCATGTTGCTATTCAAAGAATACACGGGATTCAAAATACGTACTTATTTGGCACAGATATTTTTTGTACTCAATTCTGTGCAATGTATAAATAAAATAAAAAGGAAATTGCGAATAATGTAAGGTTTTAAACCACAATAAACAATGAAATTCAAATTCTTTTTTAAATTAAAATTTCACAGATCTGGGGAAGAAGCTGATGTTCTTCATTTGTGGTTGCTGTCTGTGGCTATCTAACAAGCCCATTTTGAGTATATTGAGTCAAGGTACGGGAAAGGACTTATCAAAATTCCCTAAACAGTTCTCACCATCTGAGCAGTCTTTCCTGTCTTGTGTGGTGCAGATTTTATATCACACCAATGCACACATACAGAGGATGTGTCTCTTTAGTTGCTCTGTAGAGGTTTTTCAGAAGTTCACTCCTTTGAAGCTTCCTGAGGAAGAGCCTTTGTTGGGCTCTCTTCACCTGGTCATGTGTGTAAATATGGATTTTGCGATGTGGATGCCCAGGAACTTGAATGTTTTCAAGCCTTTCCACCTCCTCCCAAGAAATATAAAGGCAGGTGTTTTCCATCCTCGGCTCTTAGTCTCCCCAATGTTTAAAACAAGGTTATTTAAGCAGGATCTCCTCTCTCTAGTGCCTCTTGCCCTTGCCTGGTATTTTCCAAAGTGCACCATGAAGGTGTTAGCTTCAAAGGTTCAATAAAACATCAATTCAATGCAAGATTTTATGATTGTGCATTTCGCAGCGTGGTAAGCTTTTAAGGCTCACGAAAACTCAATAAAAAAACGAAATCGCAACAGCCCATACTGATTGGCCTGTGCTTTTTGAGCACGACAGAATGCTAGGAGGTTGCGGTGGCCAGTTAATCGCAGGACACAAGGAGATGGATAAACATTTGCACTGACATTCCTACAAAGGGACAATTTAGTGTTCAACCAGCCTGCTCTACATGTTGTTGGAATGTGGGAGCAACCAGCCTGCTCTACATGTTGTTGGAATGTGGGAGGAAACCAGAGTACCCGGAGTAAATCCCTGCAAGCCCATACATTGAGAACATGCAAACTCCACACAGTGAGGGGCGACCTGGGATCGAACCCTGAACCCCATAACTGTGAGGACGACGCACTAACCACTTATTCGCTGGGGTGCCTTGAGAAAGAATGCTTGCAAGATATTTACACATTAAATCCATGTTGCAACAATACCCTCTGATTCGCCAAATGTCACAATTTTAGTTGGATCCACAGTAGCAATATGGGCAGAAATGCTGCAAACTACACCCCTGAGATTGTCTGCTTTCGTACGTAGTTTACTTTGTTAATCTGCTTGGTTTTGTTCATTGATTGGACCATATTAGTGCATGCGTATGCTTGTTTTGAAATCCTGAGTTAATTACAATGTGAAAAGGAACCACACCAAACAATTCGGGACCAGAGAAAACAAACTATGTGCTTTAATGTTGTGAATTGGCCCTTACACTTTGCTTTTTGTGATCAGAGATGTAAATTTCCTTACCCAGGTTTATGTGGCAGACTTGCTACATCCTTAACATGCTGCCCAGTGTCTCACGTCAGCTACCAGCTGCTCTTGGTTTCTGTCGAGAAGCTTAATAGGAAAGGATGCTTTTTTTTGGTTGCTGGTCCAAAACAAATTGAATAACCCTTCTGGTTTACTTCAGACAGTACATTATATGTCTGATGAATCATGGTTCAATGGTTCATTTTGTCCATATGTGAGCACTTACTATAAATAAAAAATACTGATCGTTTTGATCGATATTGTTTTAATGATCAGCAGCTCGCACTCAGGGAGAATTATATCTCAATTTTCAGCATAAACACTCATCAAACCACTCTTTCTTTTAACCATTGGTTTTATGTTGTTTTACTTGGGCGTTTCCCTTCTCCTAGATTCCCTTACTCAAGTCTTTCTTTACTACAGTGGGGATGGTAGTTTCCATAGCAACCACTGAAGAAGTGGGGGACGTAACTGTAGAGCCGAGTCAAAGACTGACAGACTGTAAAACCTCAAGGCTAAAAATGTGATGTGTACACTAGCTTATACAATAACCATCAGTATAGATGGCCTGTGTTTTAGCTCGACCACAGCACTATTAATCATTTAATTGTGTGTTTATAAGTACCTTTTTCTACATGTAAATTGTATTGACAATTATCTAAATTTGACCATGTTTTAGCATGCCGTGCTTTATCATATGTGTTTGGGTCATTTACTAAAATCTGAGCATACCGCATGAAATCCTAGGTTGGCCTTGGCGATTGGGATTGAGGGGATTTATCAAATACTGGCTATAGATTACCTCGTTTCATAGTACTATTCCAGCAGTGGTCCAAAGTACCATGATCAAGGATCTTAATTTTGAATTTCCTCTTGTTAGAATCATTCAGACATCTTTGTAGTGAGAAATGTATGTATTTGTATTTAATTTACTGTTGACATTATTTTGATGGTCTAATTCTGCCATTTTAACTGCTGCAGTAGGATATAAGGATTTTCAAATCACAGTTTTTTTTTAATCCACATTTTAGAAAAAGTTGGGACACTACAAAGTGTAACTAAAAACTATAAACAATGATTTTCCAGTGCCAAATTTTAATATTTTACTCAAAATACAACATAGATTGTAGGTGAATTTTTTACACTGAAAAATATGTATCAGTTTTACAAAAAAAATTCTTAAATTCCATGGTGTCCATTGTCCACAAATCTCAAAAAAGGACAGCCATTTTTGCCACTGTGAGGCATCCCCTGTTCTTCTTACAACAGTCCGGAAATGTCGGGGTTCCGGGGACACTGGTTACTCAAGATTAGAAAAAGGAATGCTGTCACATGTCTAATACATGCCTAATTTAGGTTTCTAACTGTTCAACTGCCTTTGGATTTCTTTGTCACAACTTCCTCTTTATGACATGCCAAATGTTCTCCATCTGTGGTAGATCTGGACCCACATCCCCTTCCTCCATATGATTTTGTAACTAAACCACTTCCATTGAGCAGATTTTAATATTTAAAAATATATATATATTATTAGTTAGTTTCAAATATGCAGGAGTAACAGTACATAGTGTTGATTTCCCAGGTCTGCCAAAAGCTTTTGTTTTCTGCTTTACATTTATTTGTGTCCTTTAGGAGAATATTTTGTCACACTTTCCAAATTAGTTTGGGCTATATTGCTTGACAACAAAAAGATAGGTCATAAAATTGAAACCAATGAACTGCAACAACCAGTATATTAGCCATGGCCTTTCATTCCACTGAAGTGCTATAGATTGATTGACATTGTCCAGTAGACCATGTAGGATGTAGTAAAAGGCACACAGTATATTTGGATTAGTTCCGAACAGAATCTTGAATCATTGGTGACAGCAAATAGAAAAAGTCACACATTACACCACAATTCTATTCCGTTGGTGGGTCTCAATAAATTTAAGATACAAAACAGTAAACCTTGTTATTTGTCACTTTGTTTTATTCTGATAATCCTGTTTTTGTTCAAATGATACTACAACTTAACTGCAAATGACTTTTTTCCCCTCCTGTGCTCCAGGTAGAGGAGGGAAGTCGCAACATCCGACTGGGAACTCTCATTGCTGTTATGGTGGAGGAAGGACAAGACTGGACAAAGGCTGAGATTCAACCTCAATCTGCACCTCCACCTACTTTACCTAAAACTGTTGCCACTGAAGTGTCCTCTGCAGTTCCTTCACCACCTTCTCCACCAAAAACAGTCCCAATAGAATTGTAAGTGCCATCAATCAGATGAGCTGCAGTCGCTTTGGTTTTTTACATTTTTTTTAATGATGTATTCATATGAAAAACTAGTCAGCAAAGTACAAAAAAAATGTCAGTTGGAATAGGACCGAGCTCCCGTTTGTCTCTTTCAGATGAAAACAGTGAAGTAATGCAAAATACATGTGTTTATTGCCATAATACATTGCAGAATTAATTCGGATTTTAATAGATTGAGTATTAATAAACATTGTGGCTTTATTATGCAAGCAATTAGGTACTTTTTGTTGGCTCAACTAACATTACATACATGAGATGAGATTTTCGAAAATAGGAACATCATTTACGAGAGCAAACGTCAGTAAAAGTGGTAGAATTGTAGAACAATGTAGAATTTTGACACAACATTAGGAAGGCAATGAGATGAATCTTTTAAAAGCCTTAAAGTATAACGTATCCTAATGACACATTTTCTTGCAGGTTACGACTAAGCCCTGCTGCAAGACATATCCTGGACACTCACGGTGTTGATCCAAAACTTGCCACACCTACAGGACCAAGAGGACTTATCACTAAAGAGTAGGCTTTTCAATTAGGAATATGACTCAAAAAGTTTATATTCGCTTTTTTTTACCACCTCTATATTTTTTTGGGGGAAAAAAACCATCTCTTGTAGCTAAATCTGATCAACAAAATGAATACAGAAGTGGGCTTTACTGTTGCGAATCGATTCATATCCCAAGTCCAAGACCAATTGGTCGCTCTTCAGTTGTAGTGCACAACATTATACACTCTTGATCCCACACTGCCAGAACTGCCAATGGAATATTCCACCTCACCAAGAGCGACACATGAAAATCTACAAAAATTTAAATATAGTGTTTCATGAATTTCAATATGAAACATTATTTTTTTAAGCGAAAAATATAATAGTCATAATGCATGTATCACATTTCTACGACCACCTATTAGTACCACTAAATTAATATTAAGTATGTGCAAAGCACTACTGTGTTTGTTTTTTTAACCTTAAAATATTTCAACAGTTTATCCGGTTTCCAATTTACATTAATCCTTCCAAATGTCCCTCGTATCAGTGGCATATTTGTTCTGCCGGACTTATAATCATATAAGAACAACAGAGGGTTCCGTGGTGAGGTCATAGGCAGCTGAACCAGACAAAAGGTTGGACGCATGTGTGTATGACCCCAGTGCACTGAATCGGAACTGGAACTCTACAAATAGAGGCACCTAATACATTCCCTTTCCCACTTATTTTCCTGCCAGACTCAAAACTACCGTGTGAACATCTTGCGTGGGTATTTCCAAATATTGCCCCTTTGTTTTTTCTCATTAAAAGAAACAAGTAATACAATGGTTCCCATAATTTTGACAAAACTGCCTCGGTTGAGTCTGCGATAGTGTAGACCTGCGGTCAAAGGTTTTTGCGAAACATCACCATTTTGTCAAATGAGATTGTTTTTTTTAATTTATTTTAAATTTGTCTGCATGGATAAAGCAGAGGTGGGCACACTATTCCGCAAAGGGCCGCATTGGGTGCAGGTCTTCATTCCAACCCATGAAGAGGCCACCTTTTCACCCATCTTGTGTCCTGCAAGTGCAATCAGTGGATTGCAGTCCAATGCTTCTTGTTTTCTGCAGAAATCTCATTGATTAAACTGCCTTTGCTGAATCGGTTGCAACAAAAACCTGCACCCACAGCGGCCCCCGAGGAGCGGTATACCCACCCCTGATTTACAATCAAACCTTGTGTTTCAATTACTTATCTTTTGGTTGTATTTTGTGTATCCATAGAGATGCGTTAAATCTTTTAAAGAAGAGTCCACTCTCAAAAACGGCTGTCCCACCTTCTCCAACTCCTGTCCTGACCCCAGCAGCTATTGCACCGCCGCCAGGAAGCAGGCCAAACATCCCTCCTCTTTCTGTGCCTGGAAAACCAGGCACACCGGTAGGTTTTACATTATCTTACATCTTATCTTGTCGCCCCTGATGGCTTTAGACTTTTAGAGCCTTCACTGCAGGCTTATACACTACAAGGAGTGAAAGTTTTAGTAACAGCCTTTTGGTTTATGTCAGTGTTAGATGATTTTGACTTGTTTGCAACATCCATTTTGCTGTGATATTTCAAACCAAACCACTTTCTGTTAAACATGACTTTGCTATAATGTGAAGGTCTGTGCCTAACCCATATCAATGACTCTCTTCAGATCTACCATCAGTTTACTTAAAGTTTGTCAATTGGTCATTGTGTGAGTGATGGCAGTCTGCTTGTGTCAACATTAGAATAATTATGGTCTTTTACACTGATTTCTCTATTGACTATCACGCTTGTTTTTCATGGTTTACAGTTGTTCAAAGCTTACTCCCTTTTACTGTTCAATCTTATTCCTCAGGGCACTTTCACAGAACTTCCGGCAACAAATGTCCGCCGTGTGATTGCCCAAAGACTAACCCAGTCAAAAACTACCATCCCACACGCTTACGCCTCTGTTGACTGTGACATGGCTGCAGTCATGAAGCTACGTAAAGACTTGGCCAAAGGTAAAACAAAACAAATAATTAAAAAAAGAACACGCTGATTGGAAAAAACACTTCAGAAATGAGTAAAACATTTTTAAAACTACTTGTTGCTGAAAAGTAAAAATTAAATGAATCTACCAATGCACCAAGTATTTTTTATAAGGGATTTTATCTCGTTTTAAAGGTCATGATATATAAATTCACTTTCTTGGGGTTTCCTGACATTTAGGACACTTGTAAAGTGTGTCCCAAACCAAATTCTAATCAAAACATGCAATAACTGTAGATTCCTTAAATAATCAAAATCGCAGCCTTTATTTTTTTGACTTTGTCCTGTTGTGCACCTTGTGCATTGTAGATTTAGGACCAGACACCAGATTTAGGACATAGAGTTCAGGCAGTTCCTCACCAACTGTCTTTCGGACATTGTGTCATCTTAAAATGACTTATAATCTATTGTTCTTTTTTCTTTGTCTTTTCAGATCAGATTAAAGTTTCTGTTAATGATTTCATTATAAAGGCAGCGGCTGCCACACTAAAAGTAAGTATATCTAAATGATTTTTGTTTGTTGTCCTTAACACGGTTTTAATCTGACCTTGTGTATATGTTAGTAACTAATAACAAAAGAGGGCGACCCGGTGGCTCGAGTGGTTAGCGCGTCGGCCTCACAGCTCTGGGGTCCTGGGTTCAAATCCAGGTCCGAGTTGGCATGTTTTCTCCCCGGGCCTGCGTGGGGTCCTCCGGGTTCCTCTCACATTCCAAAAACATGCATGGTAGACTGATTGGACACTCTGAATTGCCCCTAGGTTTGGGCGTGAGTGGGCATGGTTGTCCGTCTCCGTGTGCCCTTTGATCGGCTGGCCACCAATTCAGGGTGTATTCCGCCTCTGGCCTGGAGTCAGCTGGTATAGGCTCCAGCACCCCCTGGGACTCGAATGAGGTTAAAGCGGTTCAGAAATTGAGATGAGATGAGAGATAACAAATTAGAACCGTAAAATCCTAATAAAAGACAGTGGTTTTGACTGAGATGATTGAACAAAAAAGCAACATAATAACAGTGAAGCAGTGTTGTCAATTTACTCCAGAAGAAGACATCAAAAGTTGGATAGATCGTGTCAGTGATTTTAGAAATTTAAAAAAGATTATTATTTTGTTTTTATGTTTTTAGATCAAACCGGCAGACACACCCCTGATTGTGTAATTTTCTGACGCTGAGTCATTGACCGTTTGTAAGCTCAGGAAAGCTCTGCAAGTGTTTGACTATATCCTATAAGAAACATAGTAACTAAGTAATGAGCCGCCTGATGATGTGGTTGTTCATTCGCATGACTTTGGTGCGGGCATGCACGGAATTGATTCCCACTGGTGGTAGTATGATTGTGACTGCAAATGGTCGTTTGCCTCTATGTTATACGGCTGCCTGGCGACCAGTCTAGGGTGTGGTCTGCCTTTTGCGCGACGTCAGTTGGGATATGCTCCAGCAACCCTTACGAGGCTGCACGGTATGGAAGATGAATTATTTAATCTATGTGATGATCATATGCAAATTAGTTTTGGTTTCTAAAACGGGTGACAAAACCCTTTACGTAAATGTTTTATTTCATTTCCATTCATTTTCCTTTTTAGATTACGGGCATTTCACTCAAATGGAACTATTTTTGTAAGACAGACCCTAATTTGGAAAATATGGGTTAACTGACATGTATATTGCTGTTTTTGTCACACTGCCCATTTCTTTATTTATTGCAGGAGCTACCAGATGTTAATGTGAGCTGGTCAGATAACGGACCCCAGGCACTTGATTCTATTCACATTTCAATTGCTGTTGCAACTGATAAAGGCCTCATTACTCCCATCATCAGAGATGCTGGAAACAAAGGAGTTCAGGAGATCTCAGCTAACGCAAAGGTTCCGAATTTAAATCACTTTTTTTTTTTTGCGTAACACCTCCCCTCACTAGGATATTGTCACCAAAAAATCCCATTTTTAAGTTCAGATGATAAATTATTAGATTTTTAATTGCCAGGTCGAGTGTCGTGGGTGTAAGATATTTACCATTCACTAGTTCCTATGTGAATGGAACCCAAGATGCATCCGTGGCGTGACGGTCTCTCCTATTAATGAGTCACGGGGACCACGCAGTGGTGCTTCAGCCTCTAGCTTGAACTTGTGCATTACAATCTCATGTTTTCAGAACTCATGACCAACTTTCAATTTTGCATTCAACAATGAAACCAATACGAAGTATTTAAATACTTTGTTTATATTGAGATATACAATATCTGCTGGCTCCTATGCTCTGTTATGTCATGTTTTTTTTAACTGGCAAAAATCAGACCAAAAGTGTTTGTCTTCAACTTCCTGACTACCAGGAAAAAAAATGTTTTCCAATCACATTAATTTTGAAATTCCCCAATATATGTGAAGTAATTGCAATACTGTTAAAGAAATTTGGTATCATTGGAAAGCTGTGAATGTCCTCTATGGAGCAAAAAAAATAGTTAATGTGATTGGATACACTGCGTGGGAGATATTTAGCTTTAAAATGTCCTCTACAGAGGACAAATTTGAACTACTGGCAGTCAGGTTAGGTCAGATTTTCAGCACTCACTTCTTCTCAGTTTATTCCCAGCCCTTATTTTCAAACAGACTGTATGTATTTAAAAGTAAATCATCAAAGTAACTTAAGAGCACCCTTAAATATACCTTAATTAAAGCAAATGCTTTTATTGGTTCCTCAGGCCAACTGTTGGAAAAAAGTATGACATCCAATGCCACACACTTCTCTATCGTGTAATGTGTATTTTTTCCGAGGTTACACCACAGTTAGTCACACTACTATAAAACCCTGGCCACAATAATGTGTTAGTTTTTTTTTTTTTACCAGATGTCTCAACTTTCCCTCTGGGTTATTTCCGTTCCCTATCTTCATGTTTGCAATGCAAAAGCTGATGGTTTCTATTCGACTCAATTGCTCCCATTGGACAGTTTGTCATTTTCGGGACGCCATGTTCCCATTTGTTTGTTTTTTCATTGGGTTTTTTTTCGCCAGCGTTATTCAAAACAAGTTTGATACCATAATTGTTTTGTTTTTGAACTAACATTTATTCAATTTTACGACTACTATATTTAAGCATGTCTAATTTTCTTTCAATGTAAGTATTTTTAAATGTCTCATTTTGATAAATTGATTGTTTTAATTAAAAGTAGTCAGTAGGTTGTTGGTTTTTATGGACACCCAATACCACTGCTTGCTAAATAATAAATTGATTTCCAATCTATGAAAAAATGACAAATAATATATATTTCATAGGCATTGGCTCAGAAGGCTCGAGATGGAAAACTTTTACCGGAAGAGTACCAGGGTGGCTCATTCAGGTAAAGAAACCCCAGAAAAATATCTGACATAATAACATTGTTTTTCTGTGTGATCGAGCTTTTGTGTGGTGTTAGAAATTCTCGATTTTGAGTTGCCTGACGTAATTGGTGTCATCTGGTTATAAATTGGGTTTCTGTGTCAGCCAGAGAGCAATGAATACCTGTGGAGATGCAGTGCTCATTGTCCTCTTGAGGTTTGCACGTACCCTTGGGCTATTGCTCTCATTAAGTGAAAGAAGGAAGTAGCCTAAAGTGTCCGTCTTAGACTCCCTGTCAACATTAGCATTGACTGAATCTAGAACCCAAGAAAAAAAGTCTTTATATTAGGTGTGATTCAGAAAATTCAATCTAGTGTGTATTACTAGGAGATATCAAGTATCTTCCTTACTATATTACTGTTATTTGTTTAGTAATGTATATCCCAAGAATGTAGCCATATGTTACAACTAATATGTTATTCATACCTGCATACATATTGTGTCTGCTTGTTATGGATTTCTTTGTAAATGTCAAAATTCATAATTTATCAGACCGTTGGTCATGTGCCTTTCATATGCAAATAATTAACAATGAATTATCTTACTTATTGTCATACAATTATTCCACAATTTATAGGTACTATCCTATAACTTCATATTTTCCTACCAGCATCTGCAATTGCTTTTTACAATCTTTTTTTTAATTTACATTACGTAGATTTAAGTTTTTTTTAAGTCGGTATTATGTGCACTACTCTTTTGGGGGCATAGAGGCACCAAGTTCTCTCATAAATAGTCTACATCTGCAATTCAGGATATTTCTAGGAGCCAAGCGCATAAAAATACTACATTTGTTCTTTATCTATTAACATTGTAATTATTGAGTAGCCTTTTTTTCCCCTTAAGATTAGTTTATTAGGGTGGTATTTGAGTTCCAGTATAGGGTGCTGTTTATTTTAGGAATCCAGTATTTGTTTTTAGGTTTTTTTTCTTCTACAAGCAATTTATTGGCGTCTTCTTTTTCTTTCTTTTCATCTTCCACTTCCCTCAGCATATCCAATTTGGGGATGTTTGGCATTAGTGGCTTCAGTGCTGTGATCAACCCTCCCCAAGCTTGCATTCTCGCAGTCGGGAGCTCCAGGGCCCAATTAAGCCTATGTGAGGATAACCAGACACTACGCACCCGACAACTGATGACCGTCACCTTGTCGAGCGACGGGAGACTGGTCGATGACGAACTGGCCTCAAGATTTCTTGAAAAATTTCGTGCTAACCTGGAGGAACCTCACCGTATGGCCCTAGCTTGAAATATGCAGATCTCTTTAGATATGAGGCAGAAACATTCGCATTAGAAAGCCTACTTTTTCGCCTCATTACTTACTACCAAGTTTAAGTAGATGCAGGATCTCCTTTGTGCTCTTTGGCAGTCACCATGGTTTGTGATGGGTGTGTGAAATCAAGCTACTGTTAGAGATTGAGGAGGATACCATCTGCCTATATGAATAGAAGGGAACATCAAATGTGTTTGATATTTCTCCATCACAACACTCATGGGTATGTATCCATATATTTCGCCGTTCTGTCATGTCTGTACACTGTAACAATCTTAACAAATCAGGCAAATTCCACTGCAAACTTCATTATAAGTTATTGTGGTATTTATTGCACTGATATGACACATTTCCATTTCGTTCATTATTTAATGTCCAGATATTAAGGCAACTGATGCTCAAGTCCATTATGCGGACACAGTCTATTTATGTGAGATCCCCTTTATTGCAAATTAAAAGTCTTGTGATTGACCATAAATGTATTTTGGGAAATTATTTCAACATGACTCTCAACAATGTTACCACTAATACTAACAGCAAAACCCCAGATGTGTTTTAATTAGAATGAAAAGGATCATCAGGGGAAAGATTTCATAGAAGCCAATTAGGATAACCCCTCTGGCAAGCACACTGGTCAGGCTTTGCCAGCAGATGTTGATGTTTGCCCCTAGTGCACTGGACAGCTGTTTATGTACAGATCTGCTTCAGTTTGTGGAGCAATGTTTATTGGATTACACCCCTAAATAGACATGAGTGTGATATGAAAGTGGTGTGTGTTTTACTTGATTTGAATATGTTGAATGCAAACCACTGTTTTGTGTGTGTGTTTGTTTTGGGGGTTGTATTACCATTCTCCCAAGCCTTCACAGCATCTTCATACTTTGCCTTATTGTCAGTTCTTAGCTGTGAGCGATACACTAGTAAAAACTCAATCATGTGGTGAAATACATTCCAAACACATGAAGTATTTGTGTACAATACACAAATAGGCTTCTCACTTCAGTCCAACAAAATGCAGCATTTTATTTGAGGATAAATGATTATTTTCACTTGGATTTTCCCCTGGTATTTTCTCAGTGCCCATCCTACTGATATAATATTCATGCATTCATTTTCCGAAGCGCTTATCCTCACAAGGGTCACGGGGATCAATAGGAGCTTATTTCAACTTTGGGCACTAGGCATTGTTGGGAAATCAATCAACGAGACAACCATTCAAATACTATGTGTAATTTATGGGGAACTCAGCACTATATGAAAGTACCTCAGATCCAAAGTGTGTGTGTGGTGTGGTGGGATAGGGCTCTAAAGAGATACATATATTATTATTTTTATAACCTGTCATCAAAACAAGAAACAGCCTCATGACAACAGTTAGTCTCATTTTCTCTATTCTTTGAATGAGTCACTTGTTTTCTAACAAAAGTGTCTTTGTTCATAAAGTTTAACCATTTTTCTCTAATAAAATATTTAAGTGAATGATTTACTATGCTAAATTATACAGAAAAAAATCGACTTGATGAAAAACAAAAAGTATTCACCACCAGCTTTTGGTCCTGCTGAGATTTTTGATTAACTATACACTAGGTTGCAAAGATTTTGTTGGGCTCAGCAAGGAGTGTAGGTCACACTCATGGTCACACAGCGTGGAGCAGTATGGAAGCAGTTGCTTTGGCAACGATAATGGGCAAACCTGCACTTCCTTTTCTGCCCATTTTAGATTTTCAGTGATGGTTTACCTTGTGCATGTAGATGTGAATGAGACCCCTTGCCAGTGAATGAGCATCAGATCCATTTGTAGAATTTATTGCTTGTGGTTTTCATCCAGCAGATAAATAGTACTCAAAAGTAAAATGTGGTCATTTTGGTGTGGACTGTGATGTGTCATACTAGGGTGGACATTTCTCCTACTCCAAAACCAAAGAGACTTTCATTCAGTGAACATAGGACAAATACAGCATCCATAAATGATGATTTAGGAATAATTGTAACATAAATTCATTTGGGGAAGGCAATTTTTATTTATTCAAAGAATTCCTTTTTTGCCATTGAATGCTTCTTACAAAGTTAATGGCATTTCTTAAAGATTTTTCCCATTTTCAAGAGACCGCCACTATCTGTAAATCTATGCCAAAATCTCCAAATCTGCAAAATTTGGTGCAAACTGAAGCATGTTAAGCCCTCCAAAAATGTGATTCATTTTGAGCCTGTAAAATAATTATGATAATCCTGAGTATTCCAAACATGTGACACATTTAAAAGAAGAATACTCCTGCATAAAGTAACCCTACAGCATACTGAGACATGTTCTTTCTCTTAAGAGTTGCTATCCCAGAACTGGTATAAGACCTTTCCTCATCTACTACATTATGGGGTCAATGTTTTTTTTTTGTTAACATTTTTGACAGGATATCCTCTGCATTTGACATGTGTGGTATATATTGGATTTTAAGAGATGAATGAAATTATCAAGGTTATTACTGCCTGTGTTGATTCAACATGACTGGAATTGGAAGGAAGCTGGCTTGTAACTCAGGGCACTCCTTTAGGCTGTATACAGTGTTCTATGACACTGTCCAAACGTATTAGGTCTGCTGTCCCAGCGGCCAAATCCAAGCGAGCCGCTTACTTTGTTTTCATTGTACAAAGCCTATTCCTACCCTACTCATGCTGATCTAACAAAGACACAGTTGAAACCATGTGTAAGGCATTCTTTAACCAAGCAAAATCTTTACCATATCAGTCAGAATTCAAAGGATTCATGGCTTCTCCTTTTCCATTTGCATACACTCATGCATCTACAATATTTCCTACATTCTTTGTTCTCATTATGGTTGAGTTGGAGATTCATAGGAAAATACTCATCTCTCATTTTCTGAACTGCTTCATCCTCATTAGGGTCACGAGGGGTGCTGGAGCCGATCCCAACTGACTCCGGGCCGCCCTGGGAAAATAGTGTTAATTTTCTTTATCGGAAGAAAAGCTCAAGCTGGTGTGGTTTGGTCAACTGTGAGTATACTATCTTGTTATTACCACTTGCTAATTTTCTTGGATACAGGCTCTTTTCTCTGCCCAGAACAAGTATTCTTCTCATGCATTTATATTTTAAATGTATCTTGTTGTTGGTTTCACTGTGGTTTTATTATATGTTTTTGTTATAAGATTATCAGGCATGTTTAAATGTGATTATTGATTAGCATGTTAGTAAAAAATGCTGCGTATAACGAAATTGGTGGTGCTAAAATACTATTCTCCTTTAAACCAAATGATTGCGTTTGTTAAAGGTTCCCTCAAATATGAAATTGTAGCATACTTCCACATTGTGGATGTTGTGAAACTAGTGTCGATCAGTTCTCACTCACTGTGAGCTGCACAATTGCTTCATGATTACTATTGATGAACTAAGTACCTTATTTTTTGCACTCCAGGGCGCAACTAAAAGACCTACATTTTCTCAAAAGCCGTGCACCATGTATATGGGTCAATATTAGTTAATCATTGTATGAATTTCCCTTTATCGCAGCTCTTAGCTGATCCATAACACAACGCCCAACCACTACTACTACTATTCCATTCTATTATCTAGTACGCCTTATAGGAAAAACAAATTTTAAGATAGGCCATTCATTGAAGTTGTGCCTTGTAACCCGTTGTGCCTCATAGTCTGGAAAATATGTTGTCATACATTGGAATCATGCACATGCTACTTTGGTCATCAGATCTCTGCTTGTCTGGTGATTATTAAGCACAGAAGAGAGGGGGAAAAAGACACCATAAAAAGGAATGCTGAAAACGTTCCATTTGTTTCCCATCGTTCACATTTCTGACCACAGGGATGTCTGATGAGAGAGTATGTGTGTGCTTTCTCAGTGACTCGCCGTCATGGAAATGTTTGTCTTTGCTCTATTGGCTGAGTCAGCAGTCTAGTTTAGGGCTCAGTCATTCAGTCTTTGCCCATTACCACAGCTACTGTATATCTTTCCTATCATGATGTCATAGATCAAAAATAAATAAATTAAGAAAGAAAGAAAAGAAAAAAAACGGTTAAAATGGTTACTTAATCAACCTTTGCAGTAGTTAAATGTCATTGAATTTAAGTGGGTTCAAAAATTAGGTCTTGCCTGATGATGTGACAGCGATTGAGTACTTTAGTTAGTTTATTGTATAAGGGGGTTCCAATTAATCATTAACCAGCATGCAACGGCTTGTCATCATTGAAAACACAAAAGATCATTCTTTACTTTTTGAAAAATAATGAAATATAGTATAGTAAGCGGCCCGGTGGAGCGAGTGGTTAGCCTGTCAGCCTAGACTGGTTGAACACTCTAAATTGCCCCCAGCTATGAGTGTGAGCATGAATGGTTGTCCGTCTCCTTGTGCACTACGATTGGCTGGCCACTAATTCAGGGTGTATTCCCCGCCAGCTGTGATAAACTCCACCACCCCCCACGGATAAGAGGTACAGAAAATGAATGAATAAATGCAAAAGAAGAGAAAGAAATATTGCATTTTTACTGGCACAACATACATTTGTTATATACTTGCAAGAAATCTGTGGATTTTAACAAAATTAAATAATGTTGGTGATCCTGAGTGAACTGAAACAAGGAATAAAGTGTATTAGTGATCAACTTGTGTATGCTTGGCTTTTGTAAAGTGATTTAGTCACCAAAACCAAAGTTACACAATGATCTTTTAGTCATCATTTCTTTGCGTCAATGGTTTCCTCCCTGAGAGAAACCATAATAGACATTAATGTGGCATAGCAAAAGGACTTTGGTTGAATCATTATTAAATTTACTAGATAAAATACATTTTTAGATAGAGAAAGAGAAGGAGAGAGAGTGAAAGAGAGAGAAAGACAGCGAGAAAGAGAAAGTTTATTATACTACAATTTAGCCGTTTGTGCGAAAAGCAGAACACAACTTTTATATGTATCCAATGACGTCAAACATTAGACATCCTTCACTACTGGTCGATAAGGAAGTCAAAACTACAAGCATAAACTCATGCTTTGTCACCACGTGTTATGAGCTGGTTGTCCTGAAATTGTGTTGTTAGGAACCCTCTGCTGACTTAATTAGGTTTTTAGGCAGCTTCGAAATGATTTGATGAATTGCATTATTTATTGTCGTGGATTGTAGTAGACTAAGGTCATGGTAGTTAAAAGAAGGCTAAAGTTGGTGTCCTTCCACATTAGACTTTTCCAAATATATACTGTACTGTTAACCTTACTTGGTGCAATGGGTTTTAATCATTCAGGAATTTGAAGAATTGATAAATCGGCGACATGGTGTATCCCAATACTAGCTACATGCTCTTATTTGAGTTTTTTCCAATTTTGATATTTAATCTTTGTCGTTTTATCCTAAAAAAAAGTGTGTCTGTGAAATGGATATGACCAGTCCCTCATTGCATTCACCACATCACACAGCGAAATGAACAGACACAGTGAAAGGGAGCAGAGACGAGAAGCTATATTGAATTGAAAATCATGTGAGTGGTGAACAAAAGACCAGATGGGCACACTGAAACTGTTGCTGCTTGAAAAGAGAAAGCAGGGGAGCAGAAGATGGAGTGGGAGGAGGTAGATAGGCAGCCAGAGGAGAGGGAGACATCACCTTCATCTTTGTCTGTTTCAAACCGAGGAGGCAAGCAAAGGGAAGAGGTGGGGCAAATGAGGGTGTGTTCACATGAGGCACTCTTCCTCTTCTTGTGTGGGTGCAGACAGCTCTATGGTTTGCAGACAGAAAAAAGTTGGTCAAAGTCTGTATGCTCTCCAACTGCCAACTCACACACAGCAACTCCCTCATACAGAGGAGCCTTCCTTTTTGAAGTTTCTTTTTTACTCATTCAATCTCTTTCACACACATCCTGTCATCACTACAAGCTGAGGGGAGACAGGACTACCGGGGAGTTTACACACAACCTCACCTTCACTTACTCTACCGACTATCTAGACAAGGCTTGGCAAGAATGTGGACTCTTCTCTTGGGGGTCATTTTAGGACATTTGTCCTTTTGTGGGGCAGAGCAACTTCAAGGTGAGGCAACCACAGCTTCTTCCAGTGCTCTTTGTTTGAAATGAGTTACTTCTTATGCCTTTTTCATCTTTTATTTGATTTCTGACTGAATTGATGGGTAGCAATGGTGAATATCAGGATCTTAATCAGAACATGAGAGTAAAACTAAGTGCTAAAACCTCATATTTGTGCCGCTAGTAAAGATGGAAAAAAAGAAAAAGATTGCATGCCGGCAAGAGTGAGTGTGCCTTTGCTAGACATCAGTGTAGACAGCCAATGTCTGGCAGTGTGAGACTACTGGCAGACACAAAGAAAATGTGTTTTTTCTGTGTCTGTACTCACACACGTTAATGTGACAGGTAATAAAAGCTATTTATTTATGTAAATGCTAAATAATGCTTCCAGAGGCAACAGAAAAGAGTTTTTAAATCTTTTAAGGGAATCATATATGCTTTTTTCTTTTTGCTCCATCACAAAGGATGCTACGAACTACCCCCACACCCTCTGTGTACATCACATTCTTTTATTATTTCACATTTATTGCTACATTTATGCTTGGTTTTGTTGCCTCAAGCAATACATGAACTTGGTGTTGAATCACACAGGTCTGAGTGCATCTGGTTGCGTCCCACAGGAGATGCTTGTCAGGTTGTTCACAAAGACTCCCTCCGGCACCGCAACACTGAGCATTACGCTCTTAGATGAGTTGTCATTTAAAGGCAAATAAGCAGTCCCTTTCTGATGGTGTTCATGCCTGAAATGTGTGTTTTGTTACTCTCTCAAAGCTTTATTCTTGTGGAGATGAAAGAGAAACTTTTATAGTCGTGCTGTGTATTTTGTGCTATTTCTTTTGTTCTATTTAAGAGAGCTCATCATGGCAAAGGACAAAGTCTCTGAATATTATCTCTGTTGGTTGCATGTATATCATTAAGGTCAGGCAGTTGTATCCGGTTGCCAGGCTAACCCTTCATATAAAGCTCAAAGTACATTAACTGGAGGCTTTACCATCAGATCTGGTATTCTATGACATTTAACAGAAGGGGTATAGTAAGAAGGAAGTGACAGTCAACCTTTATCTATTTTACAGGCTTCCTGTTTGCTATAGACACTAATATACTTTCGAGATTATTGCTTATCGGATGAATGAAACCAGGTCTAAACCACAAAGCCTTCTACCAGTGCCTCTGATGTTTCACCATGTTTGCTTCCTTCACTAGCCAGCTTTATAGTAGAGGCTATTTTTTAAACCATTTCTTTCTATGGGCTAAGAACATGTTTTGGCATTGTTCATTGAATGTGAATTTATTTATTTATTTTTAAGAAAAAAAAGCATTTGAGTGATTATTCAAACACATGTCTTGATACAAGGAAAAATGAAAGTGGCTGGAGCAGTGTGATGATAATAACGCAGTTTAGCGAGTGGTAAAATGGGACTACTAGATATCAAATGTTGGCAGTCCTTTGCTAGATTGGCATTACAGCGTGTTGCCCTTGAAATTTGACATAGTGCCACTCATTATAGTATAAGTATTAATTGAATATATATGCATAGATATATTTCGGCATTCTCCATAAAATACCCCAGTTGTTCACAATAATTCATGATGAATTTTAATTTTCATTTTAAATAATTTACAGACAAAAAAAATGTAAGAAATCAGAAAATGAGCAAAATTATGATTCATTAAAAATTAAAATGTTCTTTTCTCTAAAAGACAAATATTTCCCAAATTGAATCATAAATAGCATCCATTTTTTGTCAGATTTCCCACTAATCACATCAGCCAAATTTTGATGGTGTGGCTGCAGTACATTTATTGATACCTGTGCACTGCAACGTTTTGGCAACAGATTAACATGCATGTGGATGGTTGTTCTGTTCGTACTGTGACATTATAGTGTTGGTACATGAATGTATATGCATCAAACATGTTTTACTAAAACGTGTGAGTCATGTAACTGCTGATAATACCATTCATTCATGATAGTGGAGAATGCTGTGGTGGTAAATGAGGCCTACTTTTAAACTCACGTTTGAAAAATGATGTTAATTTGGAAAAAAAAGTCAGTTTGAGAATGCATTCCATTCCTGCTGCAATTTTAATCCAGAATGTGACCATGAAAGGGAAGTAACCCAGAGATGAAGCATTGGGTGAGGATGGAATGTTAAACTATGAAGGTGTTTGTTATACAGTTTTTGTAAGTTGTTTGCTTTCTTAGATACAAACAGTGTGAAGGTGCTTGCTATTCTGATTTCTTAGTTTGCTCTTTATCTGTAAAATGCACATGTTTACTCAAACCTTAAGTTAATGTCTATTACTTTTACTGAAGCTTGAGACATGAGGAATGATTACTCTCTGTTTTGAATTTCATTGGGATGGCAGGCTCTGGGGCTACACAAAGACCCCCATAAATGCACCATGCATACCAATGAACCCCCCATTTTTGCTGCCCTTGATCTCCCTGGCTAGTTCTGTAAAGCCACATACTGTGGTGTTTTCAATTTACTTTCATGGACACCATGCAATGTGGCAGAATGTGTTAAGGTTCTGTCAGGTGTGCGTCAGTTTTAGTATTTGTGAGTCTACTGTGGGTGGAGGGGGGGCCATAGGAAGTTCGAGTCAAAGCAGTATTGGCAAAGAATTGTTTCTCAACATCCTCTAACAACAGAGAACTAAACTGACGGTTAAAAATGCATGATGAGCAGATATGATATTATGGAATAGTAATGCATTTTTTTCAAAAGGGCTGCATGGTGGGTTATTCATCAGCACGACACTCAACAGTACTGAGATCAAGTGTTCAATATGAGGACCTTGTGTGCCTGTTTTCTTCATATCGGTGTGAGTTTTCTCCAGGTGGTCGTTTTTAGTTTTTTTTCAATTTCTTTTTTTTTTTTTTAAACATGCATGGTTGCTGGATTGAGAAAATCAAATTGCCTCTTGGTCTGAGTGTGAATGGTTGTTTGAGTAATTGTGCTCTGCAATTGGCCGGCCATCAGTTCAGGGTTTACCCTGTCTTCTCGCTGTGGTAAACTGGGATAGATTACAGCACCCTTACAACTACCGTGAGAATAAGATATTTTTGAACAACTAAGGGATTCAATGGAAATAGTATCATGCATGTTAATGTCATCAGTAACACATTCAAGACCAAATGGTTCAAGGCATTCTATTCTTTCAAGGCCCTTATAATATTGTGTTCTCTGGCTACATCAACACAAAACCTACAAAACTATTAGATTTCATCATAAAAAAATGATTGTCTGTTGTTCATTAGTCATGAGCTGTTGCACATAACACAAACATTGTTTCTTTTCTTTATTTTTTTTTTTGTTCTTTTGTGTTGAGTTAGTTAAATAGAGAATGAACCTAGGCTCCAACACATAGTGCATAACTGGTGTCGAAAATTAATGTGTGAACTTGGGTGAGTTGTGTGTTAGCATTTGTCAGAGGCCCCACCCTGAACAGTCCCGTGTTTAACTCATGCGCATATCCGTGGAACATGGTATGCTTCCTGTGTCAAATCATTTATTCTATGAACAGTTATTTAAGAGTGCAAGAAATATGTCAAGATTGGACTCGAGACAGGGCAGAGTTGTTTTTTTGCAAATAAAATGTCTTTAATTTCAAGCCCTTGTTCTATGTGGAGATGCAAGTACAATTAATGAAAAACACTGGCACGGGTGGAAACAATAAATGATCAGCGATTACATGAGAAAGTGTTGTGAAAAGGGGTGGGTAATGATTTCAAAGTCAAATAGGAAATGAAGTCACAAATTTAGATATTTAGTCGTGTTTTCAGATAATCCACAAGTCCATACATACAGGAACCCTTCATGTTATTGGTACATTTGTTTCCATACCATTAGGTGCTGTTTTGATAAATAAACAATTCTGTAAATCTTAACTATCTTATTTTTTTCATTCTACTCACATGCACAAATATTCTTTAATGTGATTATGGCTATAGCAACATTGTATTTTCACCTGATGCAGGAATTAAGTGCCATTTATGAATATTTATGCAGTTAGGTTGGTGTGTCTTTCTGCTGTTTGTGTTATTTGTACATTATAGGTGTGCCATGTTGTGTGTGTATTCATCCCATTTCTTTTGACCTGCCCAAATTTAGCACCGTCTATGCATTGGTTTTGCAATATCCCCATTAGGTCTGCATTCAGATGCCTTTGTTGTGCTGTTGTTAACCATTTTCTACTTTGGAGGTTTGTGTGAAATGTAATTTCATTGTCCTGTATGTCAATTCTGTGCATACAAAATTTGACATTTAAGTTGATTTTGAATTTTGAATTGACATTTTCCTTTTAATTGTCTTTTGGGGAATATAAAAGTTGGTTGGTTGATGGAGAGAAAATACACACAAGCATCGGGAGATCAAAGAAAATCCTACAGAACAAGACATTGATTCTAATTATTCAAACAACAAATCAGTCACGTTTGAAGCCGATATGCTACACAATTGCCCATTAAGATGCTCTTTTGAATGGCCACCCCTGTAAATAGATATTTGTATTTAACTATGAACCCTGTTGTGTCTTATTCGTTCACAGTTAGTCCTCGCAGCTGCAGCTATGCTGGAGTGTTTATTGTTGAGGGAGAAGCTCGTCACTCTTTGAGCTTTGAAGAGGCTCAAAATTTGTGCGAACAGCTTGAGACGAAAATGGCAACTCCTGAACAAGTCCAACAGGCCTTCAACGAAAATATGGAAACCTGCAGGTAAAACCACATAATACTTTCTCTTTTATTTTATTTTTTTTGATCACTCACAATTTCCAGCTCTCTTTTTGACTTGCTCTTTGTTTACAGTGGAGGTATTTTTAATTGTTTCCACCTCTCTTCAAATTACTTTTATTTGCATTTGGCTCCAAAATGTGTCACCTGATGAAATCTTGTGGCAATCATCAACACAGTAGAATTTGTTACTGGGGTATCCACACCACAATCATGTCAAGAAATTTTATTGCAACAATTTCTTAATATTCATTCATCTTCTTTGCCACTTATACTTATATACAAATTTGATTTTTTTTTCTGTCAGGAATGGCTGGATCAGCAACATGAGCTTTGCTATTCTCAGACACAACCACCATGAAAACTGTGCCATAAACATGACTGGTTTAATTATCAGTTCTCGAAGTAACCTAGATGAAAATTACGATGTTTACTGCTACGATGAAACAGGTAAGAATATAAGCACTTATTCCTAATCTTAATGGTTACATTTTATTTCTGCCTAAATTTCTAATCCTCCTACTTTGTCTCTTAAATAGCTGGGCTTGGCATCAATTGTGATAAGGAATCTAAAGGAACTGAACAAGGTGAGAACAAACTTCTCAAATAATATGATTTCCCCTTTCAGATTTCAGATAATCCACAAGTCCATACATACAGGAACCCTTCATGTTATTGGTACATTTGTTTCCATACCATTAGGTGCTGTTTTGATAAATAAACAATTCTGTAAATCTTAACTATCTTATTTTTTTCATTCTACTCACATGCACAAATATTCTTTAATGTGATTATGGCTATAGCAACATTGTATTTTCACCTGATGCAGGAATTAAGTGCCATTTATGAATATTTATGCAGTTAGGTTGGTGTGTCTTTCTGCTGTTTGTGTTATTTGTACATTATAGGTGTGCCATGTTGTGTGTGTATTCATCCCATTTCTTTTGACCTGCCCAAATTTAGCACCGTCTATGCATTGGTTTTGCAATATCCCCATTAGGTCTGCATTCAGATGCCTTTGTTGTGCTGTTGTTAACCATTTTCTACTTTGGAGGTTTGTGTGAAATGTAATTTCATTGTCCTGTATGTCAATTCTGTGCATACAAAATTTGACATTTAAGTTGATTTTGAATTTTGAATTGACATTTTCCTTTTAATTGTCTTTTGGGGAATATAAAAGTTGGTTGGTTGATGGAGAGAAAATACACACAAGCATCGGGAGATCAAAGAAAATCCTACAGAACAAGACATTGATTCTAATTATTCAAACAACAAATCAGTCACGTTTGAAGCCGATATGCTACACAATTGCCCATTAAGATGCTCTTTTGAATGGCCACCCCTGTAAATAGATATTTGTATTTAACTATGAACCCTGTTGTGTCTTATTCGTTCACAGTTAGTCCTCGCAGCTGCAGCTATGCTGGAGTGTTTATTGTTGAGGGAGAAGCTCGTCACTCTTTGAGCTTTGAAGAGGCTCAAAATTTGTGCGAACAGCTTGAGACGAAAATGGCAACTCCTGAACAAGTCCAACAGGCCTTCAACGAAAATATGGAAACCTGCAGGTAAAACCACATAATACTTTCTCTTTTATTTTATTTTTTTTGATCACTCACAATTTCCAGCTCTCTTTTTGACTTGCTCTTTGTTTACAGTGGAGGTATTTTTAATTGTTTCCACCTCTCTTCAAATTACTTTTATTTGCATTTGGCTCCAAAATGTGTCACCTGATGAAATCTTGTGGCAATCATCAACACAGTAGAATTTGTTACTGGGGTATCCACACCACAATCATGTCAAGAAATTTTATTGCAACAATTTCTTAATATTCATTCATCTTCTTTGCCACTTATACTTATATACAAATTTGATTTTTTTTTCTGTCAGGAATGGCTGGATCAGCAACATGAGCTTTGCTATTCTCAGACACAACCACCATGAAAACTGTGCCATAAACATGACTGGTTTAATTATCAGTTCTCGAAGTAACCTAGATGAAAATTACGATGTTTACTGCTACGATGAAACAGGTAAGAATATAAGCACTTATTCCTAATCTTAATGGTTACATTTTATTTCTGCCTAAATTTCTAATCCTCCTACTTTGTCTCTTAAATAGCTGGGCTTGGCATCAATTGTGATAAGGAATCTAAAGGAACTGAACAAGGTGAGAACAAACTTCTCAAATAATATGATTTCCCCTGCCTCTGGCCTGACGTGGGCTGGGATAGGCTCCAGCACCCCCCGAGACCCTAGTGAGGATAAAGTGGTTCAGAAAATTAGATAAGGACGAGTTATATTAGTAGTGGCAGAATGAAATGAAAAGATTGCCATGGAAAATGTTTATACTTATCTGAAGCAGCTGTGCAATAGTGTCTTTATCTCAACTCTAGCTATTGTTTCATTTCCAGAAATTATGAGGGTGCCTGTTATTCAGTCCATATAAATTCGGCTCTAGCATTGAAAAAAGAAAAAAACTCTAAACCAAAACGATGACTTTGGGAATTACTTATGTCATGTCATCATTTTGGAGAACCGTTGTGTCAATGGATGCTTGTATCATATGATGCAAATCTCTCTGCACCATATTACATTGAGCATAGATGCATGACAATGGAAAGAAACAATCTCTACATTTACGACACTGAGTTGCATGCAACCGACACACTACTCTCGTGGCAAATTGGTGTTTTGCTTTGGATCATTACCTTGCTCTATGATCAATGCACTTTGTTTAGTGAGTGTATAGTTCTAGTGAACGGGACTTGACCATTGTAATGTTAATTTCCAGCTAGTATACTGTATTATTTGAATGTACAAAGCCTATCACATACAAATGTGAAAGTCAAAGTTCTCGTCTTTTATCAATCTATACCATATTGTTCCAACATGTCATGTTTTGTTCTTGTTTTTCCACATTTCTACCTTAGTCTTTCTTTGTGATTGTCCATTGTGTTTTGTTGTTGCCTCCCTCTTGTGTCTCAGGTTATCCGTTGTCTCATGTGTCACCCACCCACCTGTTCCTCATGTCTTCTTAGCCCATGTCTGTGTATTTAAGTTCCCTTTGTTTGTTCATTTCCTCTTGCGTCTTTGCCAATGCTTTGTGTGGTTTGGTACTAACTACTCAGTGCACTGGTATGTTTGTTTGATACTCTAGTCTTCAGTTTACCTTTGTATTTTTGGATCTCCTTCCTTTGTTTGCGCTTTTTTATCACATTAATTAAACATTTAGAGTTACCACTATGGCCTCTGTTTTCCTGCATTTTGGATCCGTGCCCTCTTTTCTCACCTACTCACCCGCACAATGTGACACAATGTCCCAATTCTAACCTATAGTTAGTGCTCTGGTATCCATGCTATTTACAACATTAGTTAGTTACTCTATAAGGTAAACCTAGCAAAACTCAAATCTGAAAATGTATTCAATTTGTGTCAATGCAATGGGATACAACAAATATTTATTTTAAATTCTGTATCCAATCCTGTTGTTAATAATAATAAAAAATCATTATTGGTATCAAAACACTGGTTATAAATGAACCACTATCGAGAAAAAAATAGATGATTGACTTCTACAGGGTGCATAACATTCAGTCGATATTGTATGCCAATTGGGTTGTGATGCTGAAATTAACTCATAACCCTTTCTTCTACTTTGTCAGAAACCAATTCATCAGAGGCTTGGCTAGAAATGTCTACCCCTGCAGAATTAGGACTCCCTTTGAGCGGAACCAGAATATCATCACCTGTATCAGAGGAAACCACAAAACAGCCTGCAGTGGAAGCTAGTTCACTTGAGTGGGGCAATCACCAAACTCCCCTATTCACATTGCATAACAGCGATTTGGATCAGACCACTGGATCTGGTCAGCAGCCCACCCTTTCTGAAGAAGAAACACTGCCCAACTTCACGTCTTTCATAGGGGCTGATGTAACTCAATTTCCTCCGGATGAGAAGCGAAAGGATGTTAAAATCACACCTGAAATTGAGGCTACTACAGAACTTTGTAAGTCAATTACACACAATTCAGCAAGAGTAAATATATGTGAATAGCCAGTATGCACTTCACTGATTGATTGGATATAGATTTGAAATGAATGTTCACAGTATACAACCTTAATAAGACTTGGTGCCCCCCCTGCTGTTAGGGTGTGTGGGTATGCATGTCTGAATGCGGTTTGCTTATGCCTGGAGCTTGACAAACTAAAAATAAACTTTTAAAATCCAATTTACAATTATGGCACACTTAGAAAGAGCTTTGTAATCAATAATAGGTCATGAAGAAACTTACTGGTACATTGAAATATTGGGCTATTGAAAAAAAAATAAAATTATTTGCTACGATATCTGAGATTTAACAAACTAATTGAATAGACTGACATTTGTTCATTGTTAATTGAATTCTAAATAAACTAAAACATAATTTAGATATGAAGAATTTTTGTAAACGACCAACAAATATAAGCTGCAAACTATAGTTAGAAACATTGTTGGTTAAATTGAATGACCTTTGAGTATGGCAATAGTAAAATGGTTATTTATTTTATTTTTTTTATTGACATGAAGCTACACCACATCCCCCACATGGCAGGAAAAGGATGAATGTGGTGGTGCCGCAGTCAGGCCAACAGGAGACGAATGATTCATCAAGTGAGCAGCTATCATTGTTACCGATAACTCATTTGTCTGTCCTAAAAGTCATGATATATTTTTTTCTTGATCTTTCTGCAGACTGGCTTGTCATCCTTGGGGTGTGTATAGCAGTTGCTGCTATCCTCTTTGTGTGTGTGGCTGTTGCCAAAAGAAAGAGGTACATTATTACAATTCCAACCCATTTTTCATACACAAATGTGGACAAATCTATTCCGGTTGTGTTCTTACAGCTGGTGTGGCAAGAAGCAAACCCTGATAATCAACGAGGGGACCAACGGTGGAGCAGGAGTTGTGGCCACCAGCTCCCAAGATCAGGAGAAGGAGCAAGAAATGGTGACCCTCATGAACAAGGAGAAGATCCAAGAGAATGGCAATACTGAGGAGTTCACCGTCATCACTCTTGAGGAAACGCCTGATAAGGAGGCATGAGGGAGCAGGTGGAGGCAGTGATTGGATGAGTAATGTTTTAAACTGCTTTTATTGTCAGCACTGGATGGACATGTGGTGGATGTTAGCTATTAGATATGTGTGTGTACAATAGAAATAAATATGGCACTATATTGGACTGAGGCTGCTAGGTCATGACAAACATCATGCAAGATATTGCATGTTTCAATGTGCCATATTAGTGGGGTTAGTAAGCATAGGTGTGAGTGTGATGTGAGCCAGTTTTTCTGTTTGTATTTTATGTGGTAATGACAAATAGGAGGGGTGTGGGGGGTGCAAAGGGGGTTAGGGGGGTTAGTTATATGGCGTTTGTCTCAACAGAAAGTCAATCTGGATTATAGTATTGTTACAATTTAAAGAAAATTACCCTTGGAGTAAAAAACTGGATTTGAAATAGACTAGTTTTTTTTTAAATTGAATGTATTAATGTATTTTAAAAGTCAATCAATACTGTATATGGAAATCAATGGTGAAACACAATGGTTGTTTCGCCATTGTCCATCAATGCAGATTTTTATATGTAATCATTTAAGATTTTAATTGTAAAATGATCATTCCGCTTCAATGTCACACAACACAGATGTAATTTGAGTGGTTAATTTGGGGACAAGTGGAACAAGATTATGGATTGACACAATCATTTGACAACATTATGTAAAATATGATTCTTTACACAGTATTCCTGCAAATTTTGTATTCAATTTAGCAATTTTAATTTGAATTCAGGGATTTAGAAAAAACATTTCAGGCTCCAGCACCCTCTGCAACCTTAGTTAGGATAAATGGTTCAAAAAATAAATGAATGAAAAGTTTTCATTCAAAGTCCAACATCAGACCTGTGGTTGGAAAAAAAGGTAATCTAAAGTCACTTATTTAATCCACTTATTTAAATTTAAGACAGAAGGTGGTTAGCGGATCGGCCTCACTGTTCTGGTGTGGAGGGTTCGATCGCAGGTGTGTCCTCAATGTGTGGAGATTGCATGTTCTCCCTGGGCTTGCGTGGGTTTTTTTCAGGGACCTCCGGTTTTGTCCCAAAAACATGGAGGGTTAGGCTGGATAAACCCTCTAAATTACCCTAGGAATGTATGTAAGTGAGAATGATTGTCCGTTTCCTTGTGCCCTGCGATTGGCTGGTCACCAATTACTGCCCAAAGTTGCATGGGGTACACTCCAACACTTCCCATGACCCTTGTAAGGATAAGCAGTTCAGAAAATGAATGGCTAAATGAATATTCATATTTAGCAATTGGATTTAGTTTCTGGTGGTTGCAATGACCTAAGCAACATAGTTATTATATTGATTGTTGTTTTTAGACGAGTGTAGAGATGCACAACAGCCAAAACGAGCTTTGACAATGAAGTAGAATTATTTAATTTTGTTTTTCTTCCCCAAAACAGCTTGATGTATCAGTATTTTGATGAATAACCCTTTACTTGGTCTGTATATAGCTTTTTTTATGCTGAAAGAATCTAGCCATATAACTGCCAATTATCCTTTTTATGGAGAACTTTGTACGCCCATTTAATAAAGCAAAGTCTCAATGTCCTTTTAATAAAGTAATTGTCTGTGATGATCTGAGAATGTAAATTGTTAGCCAGGAGAAAAATAAGAGTCAAAAAGACATTTTATAAAATACAGACTTTGGCTGATTTATAACAAAAGAGCTCAAGTTTTTTTGTATGTTCGTTTTGTAGCCATGATTCCAGGCCCATTATTTAATAATGAATTATGTAAATATCTGTTGCTAAATTATATATTCTAAACCTGTAAAAATCAAAAGGAATTTTAGCCCACAAACATTTTATCCCCTTGAGAAGTAGCACATGGTGGTCTAAAGTGTAACTGCACTGCCCTACTAATGACCAAAGAATGTTACTGAATCTTAGTAAAGTATCCACTATCCACTGTTCAGTCAATAATTTAATACCTCAAACTTTTTTGATGGTTTTACCTACGGGACTATACATCAAATAATTTGGAAGTCCAGACCAGAAATAGCTTACATGACATTTGATTGGTGTGCAGAAGGTGATCGCACTTTAAATATGTATCACATTGAATAAATTATGGGCATTGTACACATGATTTTTCTGAATGATGATTAAAGAGTGATAAAATATTGTGCTGAATATGACTTCTTCCTTTAATGAGTTCAAACTTGAACTTCTATACATTCACTGTAAAACTGAAGAAGCCTATTAAAGGTGAACAAAAAAATAGAACGTCCAGTTGGCTTCGCTTTACCTTTGCGGTTTACCATGACTTGGATGATTGACAATCTAGAAAACTCAATCGCAAGGCAGTAACGAAAGAGAAAGCCGGGTTTCCATGGCAGCAGGGATGGGATACAAGAGACCCTATTTGAACAGGAAATTAAGAATGAAACAAAGACACATATTGTCACAGGAAGAGAATTGTTCTATCTTTTGTGAAGCAGCATAGCAGCTCATTAGCAATGATTGACAGGAATCCATACGTTTTAACGGTCCTACTCCTCATTAGCAGTGTTAGTTAGCTGGGACCCATGCATGGCTTTGTGGCAAGAGGACGTGCAAATACAGTGTTCCCACTATTATTCAGGTAAATGAAAGAGGTAAAACTGCAGATACTACCTATTTTTCTCAGAGGGTGGTGGCCCAGTGGATAAGTCATCAGTCTCCCACCTCAGTGGTCCTGGGTTCAAATCCCAATGCCTGCAAAGATTTTCCCACAATTGTTCAGGTAAAAGTATAAGTATTAATGCCTAAGCGTTTAACTTAATAAGTCTTCAATGGTGGATGAAGCATTTTGTCCAAAAAATCACTAAGTGTTTCACCCCATTTCCTTGGATAAAACTATAAGTACTACTGCTTTCTCTTATAGGTTGGTGGCCCAGTGGTTAAGTCATCAGTTTGCCAATTCTTTGGTCCCTGGTTCAATTCCCAGTGCCAGCAAAGATTTTCCCACAATTGTTCAGTTAAAAGTATAAGTATTAATGCCTAAGTGTTTAACTTAATAAGTCTTCAATGGTGGATGAAGCATTTTGTCCAAAAAATGACTAAGTGTTTCACCCCATTTCCTTGGATAAAACTATAAGTACTACTGCTTTCTCTTATAGGTTGGTGGCCCAGTGGTTAAGTCATCAGTTTGCCAATTCTTTGGTCCCTGGTTCAATTCCCAGTGCCAGCAAAGATTTTCCCACAATTGTTCAGTTAAAAGTATAAGTATTAATGCCTAAGTGTTTAACTTAATAAGTCTTCAATGGTGGATGAAGCATTTTGTCCAAAAAATGACTAAGTGTTTCACCCCATTTCCTTGGATAAAACTATAAGTACTACTGCTTTCTCTTATAGGTTGGTGGCCCAGTGGTTAAGTCATCAGTTTGCCAATTCTTTGGTCCCTGGTTCAATTCCCAGTGCCAGCAAAGATTTTCCCACAATTGTTCAGGTAAAAGTATAAGTATTAATGCCTAAGTGTTTAACTTAATAAGTCTTCAATGGTGAATGAAGCATTTTGTCCAAAAAATGACTAAGTGTTTCACCCCATTTCCTTGGATAAAACTATAAGTACTACTGCTTTCTCTTATAGGTTGGTGGCCCAGTGGTTAAGTCGTCAGTTTGCCAACTCTTTGGTCCCTGGTTCAATTCCCACTGCCAGCAAAGATTTTCCCACAATTGTTCAGGTAAAAGTATAAGTATTAATGCCTAAGTGTTTAACTTAATAAGTCTTCAATGGCGGATGGAGCATTTTGTCCAAAAAATGACTAAGTGTTTCACCCCATCTCCTTGGATAAAATGTTTCAACACCTATGTATAAGTGGGGCACGAGTTGGTGTAGTGGGTTGCACACTCGCCTTTGCACCGAGAGAACGTGAGTTCGCTTCCCGGTGTCGGCGGTTGACTGACCAAGCAAGCGGTCGAGGGTCGGCCGAAGGCCGACCCGAGAACGCCTTTCGCACAGACAGGTCCCTCCAACATTCTTCCGAACTGCCGAAGGCAGTTCGGAATATAACCTTTTGCTGAAAAGTATGACTAAGTGTTTAATATAAATTAAAAAGATTTTTCTTTTTTTTTTCTTCTTATTCCATTTACTGACTTACATGGTGTAGTGCTCAACCAAAGGACGACAGCGGGAATCGAACCCAGGTCTCCCAGACGGGAGTCCAGTGATCTAACCTCTGCGCCAACCAAGTGACTACACTTTCCTTAGTAATCATTTGAGTGTCTTGAGAGGAAGTCCACAGAAACAACTAAGTGAAAAAGTGTCCCAACCGGGAATCGAACCCGGGTCTCCCAGACGGGAGTCCGGTGATCTAACCTCTGCACCAACCAAGTGACTACACTTTCCTTAGTAATAATTTGAGTGTCATGAGAGGAAGTCCACAGAAACAACTAAGTGAAAAAGTGTCCCAACCGGGAATCGAACCCAGGTCTCCCAGACGGGAGTCCGGTGATCTAACCTCTGCGCCACCAAGTGGCTACACTCTTCTTAGTAATCATTTGTGTGTTGACAAGAGGTTCACAGAAACAACTAAGTGAAAATATGTCCCAAACGGGATTTGAACCCAGGTCTCCCAGACAGGAGTCTGGTGAGTTAACCACTACGTCACCAAGTACCTACACTTTCCTTTGTAATCATTTGAGTGTCTTGATTGCAAGAACACAGAAACAACTAAATGAAAATGTGTCTCAACCGGGATTTGAACCCAGGTCTCCCACATGCGAGTCAAGTGACTTAACCTCTACGCCACAATTTGGCCACACTTTCTTTTGTCATTAATGGAATGTCTTGACTACAACCATATAGAAATAACTAAGGGAAAATGTTTCCCATCTGGGAATCGAACCCCAGCCTCTCACTTGGGAATCACGCGAGTTAACCTCTACACCACAAATATATGTATTTTTTTTCCCCCAAAAAATCTGCGAAGCTCTGAGTCCACCAATTAAACATCCATAGCACATTGGAATTATGTCTCAAACAAGTTTAATAAAAGAAAACAACGCAAAACAGTCAATTTTAGTTATGAATAAACATTTATTAGTTATATTTGTATATGTACACCAAAGGTACAGCACATTGAGATATGTAGAAACAGATTTCTTTTTATGTATAAGAGAGAGGAAAGGATAATATGCTTTTTTTTCTCTTTTCTTTTTTCTCGATATCGCCCCCTTTTCTTCTTGTACATCAAAATAAAAGCAAATGCTTTACAAAGAAGAGAGCCTATAAAAGTAATATTAGGAAGGCAACTTATTGTCAGGGGTGTTTCTTTCGCAAAACACATTTCAATAGAAAACGGTGAAGGTGTACTTCAGGGCCCTTTACAGCAATGTTGTTTTTCTTTTTCAGCTCAGCAAGTTCCAAGTGGGTTTTTGTGCATATTGTGCGTAGAAAGTGAAAAAAAAGGCAAGTGGGTAAAGGCAGGTTTACTATGGGATACGTAGGCAATGGCATGCCAGTCTCACTATAAATTGTGGCACTTTAACAGAGAACCTGAAAGCAGTTTAGAGATCCGTGATATGCTATTATCAGAGCATCGGGTTGAACATGATGCCTATATTGTGTATGAGAACATGCCAGTCCTCGCCATCAAACAAACATAATGGTTCACCTGAGGAACGTTGCTCAATTTCGTGAAGTGATAATTGTAAAATATGATACTTGGTCATTGAGTTATCAACTACTTGGAGCCATTTGATTCTTCACTCTACCCTACGTACAGTCACGTCACTTTTCTCACCATCTCCACCAAATAAAGTCATATTGGCCGTCGTTTACCAAACTTCTCCACCCCTCTCCTGCTTTTTCCTGTTCACACCCTCCTGTTTTTTTCCCTTCTCATGCAAATGTTGCTTCAGGATATTCAGCATTGCCACGGATCAGAACATTTATATATCTATTTATGTACAATGAAAGTGAATGCACGCTGCTTATATTGTCATGGAACAAACATTCAAAAGGCTTACATTAGATACAAAAAAAAGATATTTATACTGTATATTGTTGAGTGACGGATAAGTAAAGCACCTAGTTATTAGAGAATAAAAAAATGAACAAACAAGCAACTTAATCCACAATTTCCTGCCTATACATTTTTGTCTAATCTAGTTCTACACAGGATATAGATGATATATCTTCTAGAGGATTACATTTAGAATGTAACAGCAATAAACCTAAATTCCTACAAACCATTTCAACACTCCCCCAAAGGGAAAAAAGGGTGAAAACAAAGAACAACAACAAAACACTGTTGACTACAATATATACACAAGAGTGCAAGGAGGCACTTCAAATATATCATGCTTTTTAAGATAGAGGTGCAAAAAATGTTTCATTTTAATCATGCTTCTAAAATACCTTGAACAAATAAGTGGTCCAATGGTCATTGCAATGGTGATTGTAGATTCCTTAATGGAGATACTTTGTTCCTGAAGGTAACAAGGCCTTAACGGCCAAAATGGAAGGGGGTTTTGGAGTGTCAATCTTGTGCTCTTTACTATATTATAACCTTGATGGTTTGTTTAAGTGTGGCCAAAAGTTTACCATAAATTGTGTGGTGTGGAAGCCAACTAAGATATCATGTGCTTCAGGATTGCTATGACTCTTAAGTGGTGAACTATATTTTGTGCTTCCATGGTTTTGTGACATGCCTTGTATGTCTTTTGGATCATTGGGACGCAAACATTTTCAAGGCTGGGTTGGAGTCAAGCACAAATGAAGAAAAACAAGACAGGAGAGAACAATACAAGACTGAAAAAGACATTTGAATTCTCACTCATACGGACACACAGTCGTCCATTTGTGTTGTTGCTTCGATGAGGGCTGATGTATGAATTAATATTACCTGATCCTGGTGAAAAATGAAGAAATACGTGTCCACCATTCAGAGTATTGGCACACAGCTGCAGCATTAAGGGTTTATAGAAACAGTCTAGGGCTCTGATGGCTAAAAATTCAATCGTTGGCCTGTATTTGGCAAAACAAGTGTCTTCTCGAAGATAAGTACAAGGATCTATGGTCTGTCTCTGTTCATGTCATCCCACCTGTCACCGTTTGACATCTGTCTTTGTTTTATCCAATCAATTTGGCCCCTTACACAGATAAAGTCTTTCTTGACCAACAGGACAGTAAACATTTGTGCTGATAGTATTTTTGTACCAAAAGCTTGCCATTGTCATAATCAGAATTTGGATTGTGCTATTAAAAATATATTTTTTTATGTGACTTAGTTCATTTGAGGAAGTAAACATTAGGATTTCTGCAAATGTGTCCTTGTATAGGAGTAAACATCAAGGCCTGAGAAGCTCAAGGTATCTCTTTTAATTAAGTTGTTTGCATAATTTGAAATGTGCCACTTACCCCCAATTACATAATTGACTCAATATCTTTTTTTGTGCTTTGTCAGTCAGTCAGTCAGTGCCTTATTTCATTTCTGATTTTTGGCATAATTGGCTTTGACAAGTTGATTTTTCAAATATTCTTTGAATGCTATTGGGGTCACTAAATCATTTTGGGCAGTGATGTGCTGTTTTCATTCGAAGTTTAGATTTTATTAATGTAGCAGACGAGTAAACTGGTCTTGATATGATTGTGGCAGTTTAGGGACTTTTGCAATGCCCCACCCCACCTGTTTGGCCCCAGTAACTGACTCAGTCATATGCCATAACACTCCTCAATGCACACACACACACACACACACACATTCAAGCACACACACACACACATACAGTGTTATATCAAAGACAAAAAAAAGTCCCTTCTTAAATTATAGCGAATTTAACAGGAAATATCATCTGATTTGTGCTTTGTACCAAAGGGAATGATGTGGTATATAAGAGCCATCATCAAAACCTGCCATTTTCATTAATTCTACAATTCTGGCATTCTGAGCCAAATGATAAACATTTCACAGGTGTACTTGAGATGGTAATGAAAAGGAAGTAAAGCAAAGAAATGGTTGCCATGTTGACTCACACTATCATTATAATAATCAATCGCCTCTGAAACGCTTCAAGTGGAATGTATTGCTAGCAATAGTGTATAGTGGTCATGTGTTCTCTTCAATCCCTCCTCCAACTTTGAAGCATATTGTGCAAGAGTCTGCTAATAAGGACATAATTGTGCTCTTAACAGGAAGAGTGTGCTGCTGTTGCCTTTTCACAGTTAAGTGAATTAGTAGTATTTATCAGTCAGAGAGAGACGCAAAAAAAATAAAGAATCTTAAAGGGACTAATGATAATGACAATTAGACTACATAATAAACATTAGTAGTTCTGTTCATATGATATTTTTTTCATTCACTCTTTTTTTTTTCATCACCAGAAAGGAAAGCTTGTGGAGCCCAGGAGCAGGGGATCTCTGCACTGCCATTATTCAGCTTTCCATGGTTCCTCCTCAACGAGCGTGCACTCCGCAGCAGAGCCGTTTGTGGCTGAGGTTACCTGCAAGAAGGGAACATAGAGAGCTAAGAAACATATCTGGGAAAAATGTATTACACTCTTATGGCCACTCTGCAATTAGATTTGTTAATTAAACGAGACAGATTAGCAATTGCGCTGGGGCAATTAATTTTTTGGAAATGTACTATTGTGGAACCTTTAAAGTTGAAATATCCAGAAATTGTTTGAATTAGATGACAGTTTTATGTGAGGTGAAACTACAATATCAGAACATTTTTAAAGTTTCGCCTGTAGTTAACTTGGTGAAACTCTAGTAACAATATGAGTCTTGTGAGGAGAAATAGTGCAGAAAATAATGAATAACACAAACTGTTCAAGCTTCTTTTTTGTTTGTTTCATTTTTTCAACGTTTAAACGAAAGAAACAGATAAAAAGTGGAATATAAATCACAAAAACACTTGCATTTAAATCAATATAGAAAATGCAACAACCTACCCTTCATCATGTGTGATTGAGAAGGTAGTTATTATTTTAAATGTTCCATTTTATAGTTGTGTGTCATTTTATCTTAAAACATTGGGTTGAATTACTACATGTTAAGTGTTATATAGTTTAAAGTTTTAGGATGTTTTAAGGGCTACTTTTTAACCAGCATCCCAGTAAGGATTATGTTCAACTTTAGAGGTTCCGATGTACATGTTATATTACATTCAAACCAAAGTTCAGTTAAGTCCATCCATTTTTTGTAGATATTATGTTTCAATGAAGCCAGAATGGTGTTGAAACAAACTATTTTTCATTTTGGTTTCCACAGGCTACTGCACTTGGAATAGTTGGACAACAGAGCAAAATTAAATATAAATTATATCACTCGAAATGCACTGATCATGACTAGAATGACCTGGGGAAAGACCAAACATTCATGCGGACGCAAAACTAAAAAAAAATACCTTAATGCAACAAAAGATGTTGCAACCATAACACACTGCAGAATGAATGCATTTGGCAAATTCTATTACTCCCTATTACGCGTTCACATTTAAAAAAGTGAGCCATGCTATGACATCACTAAATGCGACCATAGAAAATTGAGATAACAAGCCTCTGGTCTGTTTGAAAGAGGATGTAAATGATCACTGTTGGTAATTTTGTAGGGCCAGTGTTACCAGGCAACACCTTCCATCCTTCAATAAATAAACAATGATGTATGGATTTAGGTGCCCATAACAGTAAATGTAGTACATGCTCCTGTACTGGTGTGAAACCCTTAAAATTCAGGTAAAGGATTGAATGTATATTGTTTTTACATTACACAATCCCACAATCCTAAACAATGGGCCAGAATAGCATTATTTTAAAAGTACTAATCTCTATGTAGTAGGTGTACTTCAGGAACACATTGTTCCTAATTATCTGCACCATTTCCCATCTTTGAATTTCTAATGCCAGCAAAAGGTGGATCATTAGAAACTGTAAATAATTAAAAATAAGCTATAATTAGATGAATGGAAGGGTCCATGAGGGATACTGAGCACAGGGGGAAAAAAAAGTCCACAAACTGAAACAGATCAGGGAGCCAACTACATATTTAACTGATGTTTCAAAATTGAGATTTGGTTAACTTTTAGTAGATGTTAGGTCTGACAAATAATTGTCCTACATTGTTCAGAGAAGGCCTTTAGGAACTGATCCAATCCAAGAAAAAAATGTAAATAAAACTGTCCAAAACTTAAAAGTAACAAATGGAACACGTGTTTTTGTTTCAGATTTAAAATTTGTTAATGGTAGCTAGATTTTGGGTGTGAAATCAAAAACTGATCACAGTTTTCTCCATATCACATTGAGTTTTGAACTTTAGGTATATATTTTCTAATTGTTGTCCAGTGTAATTAGATAACAAAAAATTGGTGAGATGGTTAGGTCATATTTCTATACATTCACAACAAAAAAGCTGCTGGTCACTACTGTAAAACCATGCATTGTCCACATGCATAATTTCCAAATTGGTGTTAGTGAGTTATAATGTATTACACGAATATGCAGTGAATTGAAAAGGAGGCAAGCAACAACATGCAACAAGAGAGATGGTTATATATAAGTCTCTAGATCAGTAAGCATTAATTGTACCTTGCACTCATCTACTACGACAGAATTGTTAGCATTTGAGGTAGGCGTTAAGACGCACTGGTTGGAATTGTTTTCATGGTGATTCTTCATGTCGTCGTAATACGACGGGGTCTTTGTCATTTCAATGTCGTCTGACTTGGCCGCGTGTGCGTCCAGCTCTTCAAGCTCCGCCTTGGACATGTGGTACACGATGCCTGCACCGTAAGAGTCCCCAACCACATTCACAGAGGTCCTGAACCGGTCACTGGGAAGAAAATATATTGGTTGGGCATAGTTAGTGGTGGTGTATTAAACCAAGTAGAGAAAATACACTTTAAACTTCTACTAAACTATTAAAGCAAAGGTAAAAAAAAACTCACAGAAGCCAGTCGACAGCAACAAGCAGACTGATGTCCTGGGTGGGCAGCCCCACAGCAGTAAGGATCAAGAGCATGGTCACTAGTCCGGCACTGGGAATACTGGCAGCTCCAACACTGGCCAGAGTGGCTGTAAGACTGCATGAATACATGATAAAAAAATATAAATAAATATATAATAAGAAGGAAATGATGAACAACCATCCCTGTAAAAGGGTACCTGATTTTTTTTTACAACCCTGAATCACATGGGCTTTCCATGGTGCTAATATGAATAGCAATGATACAACATGCCATATTGGGTGCTTCACTGAAGAAGTCCACAGATGAAAGGTGGGAGGTTTCACTAATGAGCAAGTAGAGTGATATGGTAATGAATTCTAGAGATGAAGGCCAACCAGCCTTGACTCGCATGGCTGACCCAACTGTGGATGACTTTTTTAGAAACTGAGAGAGCAGTTTTTTTTCTTTTTTGCTTCTGTCTAGTTAGTCTTTTATCCTTCTGCCCAGTTAATATTTAGGAAGTCAATTTTTCTGTAACTTTTAAAAAACCTTGAGCAATCATACGTATCCATCTGGGTGTCCAAATACGAGCAGGTCCAATCAGCTCTTTCCCTTTCCTTGAGGTATGATTGAAAGATACTACTGCCGGCTAATAATCTGAATGTCATTTCAACCCAAGGTTAACATGAATGAATGACCCTCCTCCATATAACTAAGTGTGGTTTCTGACCTCACAGTAACGATCTGACCAGGGTCCAAGTGAACACCGTTCATCTGTGCAATAAAGATGGCAGCCACAGCCTCATACAGAGCAGTTCCATCCATGTTGATGGTGGCACCAACTGGGAGTACGAAACGAGTGACTCTTCTGTCAATTCCCAAGTTCTCCTCCAGGCAGCGGAAAGTAACTGGCAGTGTACCGGCACTGGAATTAAAAAAATAATAATTAAAAATAATAATAATAATAATAATAACACAATTTTGGTTAGTCAACATTTTAAATGTATGCAAAGATGCAGAAATCATTGATCATTGACTCCCTTCAATGTTTAATGTTCAAAAATGAATCTCATCTCTCATCTCATGTTCTGAACCGCTTTATCCTCATGAGGGTTGCGGGGGGTGCTGGAGCCCATCGCAGCTGTCTCCGGGCCAGCCGCTCGCAGAAAATTAATGCCATTCAATAAATAAACAACTTGCTAAGCGACATTTCCAAAGAGAAACATAACATTTTCTAGAGGCAAATACACCTTGAAGTCAAGTTGAACGCTGGGTCAAAATGAGTCAGAAATTTTGAGTGGAAGAGGAGGCGTTAAATACTGACCTTGATGCCGTGCCAAGGGCAGTGATCCATGCCTGGAAGATGCCCAAGAAGAATTTAAAAGGGTTTTTCCTGACGATGATAAAATAGATACTCGGCAGGAAGATTGCACCATGAATTATGAGGCCAACAATGACAGTGACCATATACATTCCCAGCTGCCTAGCCACCACCTCCAAATCTTTGATGGAGATGATCTTACCACAGATTAGGCAGGCAATACCGAATGGTGAATACCTGGCGAAGAGAAGACAAGGCTTAGATACATGTATTGTCTTTTAACATAAATGCAATTGAAACTGTTTATGTAATAACACCCCAGAAATGTATTTCTCACACAAAATACAATTGAACATGGGCAAGAAAAATACAGTACATTTAGTAATATATAGAAATTTTTCAATACTTACCACATGATCATGATAACGAGTTTCATCACAATCTCATTGAGAATGTTGAAAAATTCAATCATCAGTCTGGCCCGCTCACCCATCTTGCCCATGCAGATGCCAAATGCAATGAAGAAACCAATCAGACCTGTGAAGGGGTGGGTGGGGGTTGGGGGTGCATTACAACTGTCAGTCTTTAACAATAAAAGTGGACAATAGCAGGAATTGCTATCAGAAACCAAACCAAAACAAAAAAAATTAAAACCACAGCTTCACTTTCAGACATAGTAATTTGATACAGACCCAAGACATTCATTCCACTCTTGAACTGCAGGGACTTTTTAACGATAAACTGAGGCTCCTTGGTAATATTTGCCAATAGGCCCTCCATCGTGGTGGCATTGACATCTTCCTCGATAACCACTTCCACCTTTTTAGTCACTGTCTGGATCTGAGATGGAATTTGAACATTAAATGATAATCTTGTACAGATTCAACATGTACATATGTATATTCTCACACTCTGATTTTCTCTTACCAGTGCTTACTTTGAACAAAAGAGGATGCTGTTTTTTTGTTTTATTACAAAATTCCTTTCATAATGAATACACACTGTTACTTCAATTTCAGTCACCATCTATTGGCTAATTCTTTCCTGTTCCTTTTAGCATGCATTATTTTCTCACGGACCTAGGTAATCTCCTTGGTAAAAAGTGGTGAAATAAATATCTGACATGGTCAAAAAAAAAAATGGAAAAGCTAAAATTTCAGTGTTTCCATTTAGATAGTTAGCTGTCTATTACTCTGTAAACAGAATCTGCTATAATATTTCTGTTTAGTTGCCTTTCCATTTGCAGTTGTATAATTATTCATCTGTGACTGGCTGACTACTGATTAAGTGTGTCTGGAATTGGCTCCAGCACTCCCCAAGACCTTTGCGGGGATAAGCGTTTCAGAAAATGTATGAATGAATAATTATTCATGAATGCACAGAGTTTTCCTTGATCAATTTCACCCAGACAGGCACAAGAGTACAATTCTGCATTTCAATTGTGGAACGGGGGGGATCCACAATGTTGTCCTACCTGTTGGAAACAAGCCTGCACCAGGTTTTCAGGGAATAGGTTTCTGATTAGATCAAAGAAGGCATCCAAGCTGGAAACCTCATCATTCTTCTGTCCTTCTCCAAGATTCTCTTTCAGTTTGGGGTTTCCAGGGTGGATAACCAATACTAGGATGACTCCCAAGATGGCAGCAATGACAGTGGTGGTCATGTAATAGACCATTGCTCTGGTACCCAAACGGCCACTAGATTTGGCATCCAAACCAGCCAATCCTGAGACCAGAGAAAGACGGGGCGCGAGTTGTTTTAATGCCTCAAAATAGACATGCACAAAAATAAGCTATTTTTTAATCATTTCTGATATAATCAACATACAACGTAATTTCAAACCACAAAGAGTACCTGCATGTAATAACTTTAATCCTGCATGAAGGATTTTACCAGATCTAGCTTTTGATAAAGCACACATTTTTAGTTGAACCTTTTCTACCACAGTACAACTTAGAAAGGCATCATTATAAAGGTTGCTTTGTAGCCACAAAAGTTAGTGAATTAGAACTTCATAAAAATTGTGCATTATTATTTTTATAAAGGCTACATTTTGATACAATACAAATGGACATTAACTGAGGTTTAGGTGCCTCAATTGCACAATTTTGAATGAAAATTTAAAATAACTTAACAAGGATAAATCAAACATGCAATAATTACTTAAATATATGCAATATACAATTATCAGCAATTTTCGATGGTACAATATTGTAAATCTGGTATACCTGTGATTAAACTGGAGATGATGAGTGGCAAGATCAACATCTTCAGCATCCTCATGAGGATATCACCGGGAAAGGCAATGACCATGACTATGTCAGGGTGAATTGGAGAGGCAACCCGAAGCAGCATACCTGACACTGCTCCTAAAATCACACCTGAAATAGACAGACAAGGAGAAATATTGCAGTGAAATGTCTCCTTTTGCACTAAAGCAGTCGTGACACTGTGGAGACGAGTGTGGTATATTCAAACTGTCATTGAATTAGGATAACTCAGGCATAAAATAGAAAATGAGCAATTGCTTCATCTATAATGAACCATTTCATTGTCAAGTCATTCTCCAAATGAAGTCACACAAGAAGTGACAAGGACTGATGAGCACAAAATAGAGGGTAGGGAAATGCACAAATCACGGGAGTTTAACTAATCACATTGTTGCAGAATGACTACTAGTGGGTATAATAGGACATATAGAATGCTATTAACTTATTAACCCGAGCCTTGGATATGTATACTTATAATGAAAGACATTGTTTGGAAACTTTTCTTTTCAAATAATCTAATACAACGGCCGGGCCGGCGGCGCGAGTCGTTAGCTCATCGGCCTCACAGGGGTCCTGGGTTAAAATTCAAGTCGGTCCACCTGTATGGAGTTTGCATTTTCTCCCCGGGCCTGTCTGGGTTTTCTCTGGGTACTCTGTTTTCCTCCCACATTCCAAAAACATGCATGGTAGGCTGAATGGACCCTCTAAATTGCACATTGGTGTGATGAGTGTGAGAAGGAATGGTTGTCCGTCTGCATGCGTCCTGCAATCGGCTGGCCACCGATTCAGGGTGTCCCCCGCCAATGGCCTGGAATCAGCTGGGATAGGCTATAGCACCCCCTACGGCCCTAATGAGGATGAAGCGGGTCAAAAATTGAATGAAAAATCTATTACACAGTTGTTGCAAAGAAGGCATTATGTGTGTCATAGAGGGTTGTTCAGGACGGTTGTTAATGACAGCTTTCCAGTTTGACTTTTGTGCCACCTCATTTCACCACGAGAAAATATCGAGTCCATAACTTGCCTCCCGAAACATCAATCCCAAGCCCACCACCACACTTCCTCCTCTTCAACTTCTTCTGCCAAGGATCACTCTACCCATGTGAATGTTTTATAACACACTGAAATGAAAAGCCTCCCATCTTTTGTAAGTTGTCCTCAATCCATCTTCTCGGGTAGCTGGGTCCTGCGGATCCTTAACGTGCAAGTGTTTTTTGGATGGCACTTGATTTCCTGTGCCTTCTCTTTGGCACACTTACAAGTTTCCCATTCAGGCTCTTGTGTGCCTCATGACAGATGATCAATGATACTGCGATCTCACTCCAGGCATGAGAGTAATGCCAAGCAGCGGCAGGAGACTCATGTCACATGACCTGACTCGAATCCAAACCTTAACATTTGTGTGCTTCAAGGCCAAAATTTAGATGGGAGAATGAGTACAGATTTTTAGGGCCTATTAGGGTTAAAAAAAAATAATTTGAACATAGCATTTGCTTTAATTTGTAGTTTTTAAAAGAAAAAAATAGTCTACATAATGGGTGCCCAAGTCCAATCCTTGAGGACTCCTATCCAGTCTGTCTTACATGTCTTCCTTGACCAACACACCTGAATTAAATAATCAGGTCTGTTATCAAGCTTATGGAGAGATTGCTGATGATTTGTTCATTTCATTTATATGTGCGGTTGAGGCAACAGACATGGAAAATAGACCGCTACTTTCTTGGAGTGTCATTGCTCATGGACGAAGAGTAATATAAGAAAGAATGGCGGGTTTTACTGGACTGTGCATTTTCTGTTGTTGATGTTTTATCATGTGAACCGCATTGTATGCAAGGTAGACTAAATGTTATCAAGCCAAATGTATTTCACTCTTGCTTTATCTTTAAAAATACTCTAACTAGGCAGGAACCTACCCAATCTGGAATCACTGCCTGGGATGTAGACATGCTCGCATAAATGATTAGAATTGCACCCTTGCTTTTTCCACCTACAGTATCTCTCCATATACAGTACAATGAGGGTGAGACAACATAGGTGTCAAAATCAACAGTTTTAAATGCCTTTTGTGGCTAGAGGCCTTACATTCTTTCTTCAGTGCCCTTTCTGAGTGTCAAGCTAAATCTCTGTTATATGCAGTGAGCCTGCTGTAATCGCAATAGTTTTCATGCACCAACAGAGACTATTTGGATGACTTGGTGGATGCTGCTGACAGCTTATAATTGCAACAGGTGGCTGGGAGAGGAAAGGTCAAGATATCTCACTGTCTATATAATGCAGATGGCTACTCCGACAGAGGTTACAGAGCAGAAATATGTTTAGCATCATTTTTTTTCCGGGAAAAGAAAGAGAAGGCTATTCGCTGTACTGACCAAGGACGGTGAGTGTGAGCAGAAGGTTCTTGAACAACTTGGAGCAGAGGCTGGCACATTTTGACTGAGGCCGTGCTTCTATTGGCTCTAGATGACTCTCGTGCATCCTCACCTCCACTTGTTTGGGCATACTGTTGGCACTGTGAAGTAAACATAGGACAATTGGATGGTTAAGTTTAGCAGCATGATTCAAGTATAAACATTTTCCTTAAAGCATCAGCGATCCTAGACTGACCCACCGTCAAAAGTGATTTTTGAGTGCAGGCGTATGACTTATATAATCGTGACCAATAGTACAATTTGACCTGTTTGTAAAGTTGAGAGATGCAAATGTACCGATAGCAAGCTCGTCGATAAATACAAAATTCACCAGTTATCGACAAACACATTGATTGTCAAACATTTTGTTGGCCAATACGAATCCAAGAATTGGTTCATGTGCATCTGTCAAAGTGATTGCTTCTGGGGGCCACTTTCAAAACAAAACCAACTTTGTATTATTATTTTGCATGCATTCATTCATTCATCATTCATCTTCCATACCACCCATCCCCAAAAGGGTTGTGGAGGTTGCTGGAGCCTAAACCAAATGTCTTCGGGCGAAAGGCAGACTACATCCCATCAGTCAAGCATAGGGCACACAGACAGACAGTCAATCAGGTACACTGCCACTAAGTGGGAATCGAACCCAGACTGCCCACATTAAAGTCAGGCAGAAAAACCTCTGCACCATCAGGTGGCTGCGTGCATTCAATATAAGTGAATAACTATGTCTTTGTAGAACTTTGTTGGAATGTCAAGCTGTTTTTTGTTCCAGATAATTACTATGCATGAGCTATCTGTCAGTCGTGAATATAAAAAAGATTCCCTCCTCCAGTAATTATTTTCAAAATCATAGTACTGCAGCCACTAGGGACCCATCAATGTCAGAGTTTGTGCAATATTTTTTTCCTTGGGGCTTTTGAAAATCTTAATTATCTGCAAGGTTTTGAATTTATCTTAATCTAATTGGATAAGCAGTTGGGGGGCAAGCTCGGTATAACTGAGAAAGTGACCTTAAAAGACAGCTAAAAGGAGAAAATAAAATTCAAAATACAACCTAATGGTTTCACGTCATCAAATTTCAAGGGACTACAAAAAGGATATATTATATATTATGAAATCATTGTTCACTATGACAATGCAGTAAAAAAATCAAAGCACTTTTTTTCTGTTTTTACATTAAAATATACTAATGCATTTATAGAGAAAACAGTTAAGCCACCCAAGTGTGATGATGAGCTGTCATTCCCATATTACCCTACACAGTTGCTATGGCAGCCAGCAGATGGAAGCTGGTGACAATCTGCCGCCTGCAACGTTGCAGGCTCTTAACACGATGTTTAAAACACTTGAGCCAGTTTATTAAATGCCGATAACTTAATGGTCTCTGGTGTGGCATTTTGTAATCGACAGGACACTTTATTAGTTTGAGCCGAGGCAACTATTCAGTCTTAACCTCTCCCTCTGGTCTATTGTTTGGACCTCCCAACAGCTGTTTCTTAAAAAACTAAAGACTCCCCACTTTGATTTTTTGTTGAACTTATTTACTGTTATTTTTTTTACGTTTGACATGCACGTTTGATCTCAATCATTTGCAAGCATCATGTACCTTTAGGAAGCAGCAGTTCTTATGTGATGCAATTAAGCTATCGTGATATTCTTGTCAGCCTATGGTGGACTGTAAACCTATCAGCATTAACACAAATCCAAATTTCACACCTCCAACATCTCAATGTTTGCGGCTAATTACTGCAGATGGAGAACTGCATCTGCACTCAATTTATTCCAGCTGAGAGCAACTTATTCCACATTTGTAGTAAGAAGCTAACCCCAAGAAGCACTAGATCTACTAAGAAGTTTATCAAAGAATATGGCGGGTTGCCAAGGACAGGTGAGTAAGAAAGCTGTCATTTATAAAATCTGGGGAGGAAAAAACTGGTTTTATTTCAAATATCGTAATACACTTATCTGTTTAGGTGTGTCATTTAAATACTGTTAATTATTTTATTTTGTTGGCTATGGTGGGAACAAACTTGAAGGGTAACGTTTCCCTTGAGCTGTTGATAAAACTTGTATTATAGAATTAAACCTCGCCACCTCATTTAACCACTTCTCTCCAAATATTGCAGAGTAAAAGCATGCCATTTTAGACAATAGGAGTGGCATCAGCAAAAATATGAAGTTGCCACCATTACAAAAGTAAAAGAAAATGCTTCAGAAAAAGCTGTTTCCCAAGCATTCAGCATTCATTAATGTGAGGCAATACTTATAGATGTTTGAAAGACCTTAAAATGTGTTCTAAGCACACAATGTGGCGATAATTATCAAGTTTAAGTAATACGATACGAAAATTTGCTATTTGCAATGCAGTACTGTCCCTGTCCGTTGCAAAAAAAATGTACTGTTCTTTTTGTAGGAATGTTCACAAATGCACATACATAGGCAGACAAACTCAAACATCCTTAAGCGTTGTGCATTATTGTGAGATTGACTATAGGAAGACCACCTGGGCAGCTTCCAGGCACACAGATGGAGCGTTCTGAGCTTCTCTTATTAACTTCAAAGTCAAGTGTGAAATACAGAATGAACATGCAAACAGACGGTGAAGTGTTCCCATTTAGCAGCTTGTTTAATACATCAGGAAAGAAAAGCTGAATTTTTGACAGCACAGAAAAATAGAGTGAAAAAATGAGTCATAACGCAAAATCTCATTCTGGAAGATTGATGGCAAGGCCATTAAAATCATTCACATTTATCTTGCTGTTTCTTTATTTTTAGCAAGGAGGAAAGAGGAAGGAGATGTTAAAATGTCATGGAGGTCATATATTATTCTATAATGAGCCCCTCATTATAGAAGCTATCCCACCACACATACACATGACAGCATGAACTTGCAAAAAACTACACACAATAATTACCATTAAAAAAAAACCCTTCCAAAAGTTGGAGTTGTTATTTGGTGTTGGGTTAGGTTGTGTGTTTGATTTAGTAACGCGATCTCAAAATGAAACATTTCTGATCATCGTTTTAAGGCACGTAACGTCATGTGTTAAATAAATCTGTCTTGGGTACCATCATCCATTCAGAGCATCTCATAAATCAATTATAATGCTATGCACAGGTGTTCATGCATGCCTACACACACACACTAGCGAGGAAAGGTCTCAGATGGATAAATCAATTAATCTTGGTTGAGCTCTTATTCAGGCTAATTGTATTTAATTAAGCCTCATATACAATAATGCGAATCTGACTTCTTGTGAAAAATATCATAAATTTGTATTTTAAATGGCATAACTCATGACTTTTCTGAAAATGAGAAAACCTGATGGACTTACTTCATTTCAAGTTCAGTTGAGGTAAGAGCTATGTACATAAACCAGCATCAATTCTCCAGCTTTGGTATTGAAACAATAAATCAGTTCCTGCAAAGTTACGACTGCTCCATGCAACAAAAAAGGTTTAGCAGTTGACGATAGATTCCCATGTATGGCTGTCGGCTGCAGCCAGCATAGATGTCCACCAGATGTCCACGAGTTCTTCCTAAGCTGAGGAGACGTCCGCTTGGATCAGACCACAAACAGCCGCAAGAGACTACCTGAATTGCCCCATCCTGACGTCTGTAGCCAGCCTACCACCCGCCCTGAAGCCAAGCCCCCAACTCTTGAGAGCACCATCAACACCCCATGCCAAACACACACACACATGTACAATTAAATAAATAAATAAGACTAGGGAAGAGAAATTAATACCTTATCTTACAAACAAAATCCCTTGGGACCCTCCATCCCAGGACACTTTAATCCCCACTCCCACTGATCCACCTCTGTGGAAAATGGCAATAGGAATGCCCACTAATGGCTTGATAAGCAGAGCTTGACAAGTAGACTTTTTGCTGGAAGAATTTACATCACTAATGTTTGCTGCCCTGATGGGCAGCAGATGATGGTTTATGCTTATGGATCTGTTGTGCAATAGAATATGGACTGTGTGGTAAGGACATCAAAATGTTATATCAACCAGCAAGCGCTATAGAAATGCTTATGACACTTGAAGGTAAACCATCAATTCATGTCTTTGTACATCACTAATATCTAAAAAAAAAAAAAACTGCACAAATGGCCATCATGATTCATGTGAAGATGGAGTCAAGTAGATTTCTGTCTTGTCTCCCAGCAGCATGGGACTTCACAGAGCATTCAGCAGTATCACATTATTCTAATTAGGGAAACGTGTTGGAAAGCTATTTCCTCTGCAAACAAATGGCCGGCCATACAACAAAAGCCGGTGGGATGTCATCCTTCCCGGCAATAGTTGTGTCATGAGAAATAGCTCATCCTGAATCTCTTCACGCCATACATATTCTAAAGGTTCTCTCAGGAAAAATGTAGCATTTTAATATGAGAGGAAGGGGTTAAAGGGAGACACTCCGGTGAGAAGGGGTTGGAGCGATCCCACCACCTTCTCTCAGCCAAACGAGGGGCCAGAGAAGGGATGGCAGAGGCAGCCATCTCTGCTCTTGGCCGGTACCATGTGAAGTGCTCCGTTTCCTCTCCCTTCCTTTTCAGGGTCTTTGTTTCACAAGCAAACAGTGGAAGTGGCCCCAAGTTGCCCGGCCAAGCTCTGCATCCAAACTGGCATGGGTGAGAAAAAAAAAACAGAGGGAGGGGAGTTCCAATTGGGAATATAAGAATAAAGCGACAGGGGAGGGCAATGGGCATGCTGGTTCTTTCAGGCCACTGATGTCATGCCTGTGCCCACCGTGGGAGAGCAGCGGCGAGACCAAGACGCCCCTTTCTTTTTCTCTTCCTCCACAACCTCTTTTTTCTTTTTCTTTTTTTTTTGGGGCAAGATGAATGAATCTTTCAGAAGCTAGGGCTCATTGTGAACCGTAATCGACGGCGATTATCCTGATTTTATGCTGCCTTTCCAGTGCGTGGAGGTTCCCTGAGTGCTGGCTTTGAGGGCTTTCTGCAATGCAGCCTGAACCACAAGGGGTTGTCTTGGTAACATTTTGCAGTTTAGAGAGAAGGGGATAAGAGGAAGGAGGATGCTTTCAGTCATACAAATACAGTATTAGCATGGCTAGAATGTAAAGATGACAGAGTATAATATAATGCCAAATACATACATGATGAAGTTGCACCTGTTAGTCTGTAAGTCTTGCAAATGTGTCTGGATTACAAAAGAATAGTGAGAGTTCAGTTCTGATCAAACAACTGATTATACCGTTTCCACTAACGTAAGGTTTTGTGTGTGTGTGTGTGTTTTAATCAAATGTCCTTTTTGAAAAGCAAGCACACTAAGGGAGATGTAAATGAGAATACACATTTCCCACTGGGGTCTCTAGGGCCCAATGCCCGTTCTCATGACTGGAGCGTTACAATATAATGTGAGGTAAAGACAACTGGAGCTAGGCCAGGCTCCGGATATATCTGGCCCCATTGGGCCTCACAGCTACTTTGTTATGTAGTGGGAAGAAATGGGCTCCCGTATTCTGGCTTGGAACTGTGAAAAAGAAAAATGAAGCCCCGAGCAAACACTTCTGGTTGTGCAGTGCATAGGAAGTGGGAGATAAATTCCAAAGTCTGAAGAAAGAAAAGCTTTGTCATTAAATGTTTCCATGCCACTTTTTTTCTCAAAAATTGCATTTCCCAGTAAGTGTTGCATAGTTGGTATGGTTAAGAAAATGGTTAATTACATCTGTAGGTGTGAGCCCTTTCAGGTACACTATACTCAAAAGCTACAACAGTACAAACTATATACCAATGTCCAATAAGAAACAATTCTGCCAATACAAATGGAACAAGATCACACTATGGTGTTTAAAAAGTGTTGTTAAATTATTTTCAACAACCAAGGCAGTGAAGAACTTATTCTCGTTTGGAATACCAACCAAGTATTGCATAATAGTAGTCAGTAAGCAACATATAACATAACAATATAACATGATAAATTGAAGGAGGGACCAGTGGGGTGAGTGGTTAACATGTCGGCCTCACAGCTCTGGGGTCCTGGGTTCAAATATTTGAATTGATCTCACATAGTATATTTGAAATGTGGAATACTGCTTTGATAGATAGATTTTATAGTTTACCCTCTAGCACTACTTTAATGCCAGAGAACTGACGAACTGATACACTATGTCAACTTGAACATGAGCCAAATAATTCGTACCATTCCAAAGTCAAAACAAACAACCACTTGTAACTGTTCTTCCGAGATTGTTACCAGGGCCATAATTCAGTACCATGGCCAGTGCCCATGTAGTGTTGAAGGAGCTGACCATCTTGCTTAGCATGTAGTTATAGTATCACATAGAATTATTTGTATAGAAATCCCTACTGACAAACTGTGCATGTTTATGTGTTTTTTGTTTGTTTTTCCACTCGCCGAGCTATGTGACTGGACCACATTTAGAGCCATCTTTCAAAAAAACAATACACCGCTGATGGTATTGAAGGTGTATTTATGGTGTTTTATTATCTTGTATATCCCTCGGTGTGGCTTGTGGTCTTCCCCTTTTTGTCTCTGCTGCTTCCCCTCATGTCACTCATTGTCTCATCAGTCCCTGTCTGTCTATTTAAACCCTGTGTCATTGTCAATCATTTTTCTCTTATGTTTTTTTTTTGGTAAACAATGTTTATGAAAATTTTAGTGCATGTCACCCTTGTTTCTGCCCTTCTTCCTTGCAAAGGAGTACATTTCTCTGTGCAAAACTTTAACACCCAACAATGTTTTTTGTTTTTTCATTGCTCCCATTTTTACTAGTCTAATCACCCAATCAGGCTGCATCTTGTCCTGGTGACATATGACTGCACAATGTTTCTCTACATGTCAGCATTCACTCAGGTTTCTCTTTGTTTCCTTTTGTGTTCATAATGAGGCAATCATTAGCGACACAGCCTCTGGGAATCCTCAAGCTCATGTTATCGTCTGTATTGGTCTCTCAGATATGACCAGTTCAGCTCTAATTATGTGCTAACAGCCTATTGTGCTGGAGAGAGTTTGGACTGAATTGGATAATTCCTTTTCATCTCAATGAAGTCCCAAAGACACCAAAGATTGAAATGTAATACAACCACGACCATCTTCACTGCTCTTTCCCAGTTTAGCAAATTCCAGTTGACCGCAAATGCCTTTACTGGAACGTGTGTTTGTTTTGATTTATGTTATTATGTTTGTCATTGAACCAGAATTTCTTTCATGGATTTTATATGCTGCCAGGTCTTCCAGGAAATCTTTGGAAAAATGCTTCACCTCGATGAAAACTGCCATCAATCTCTTATAGCAGTACAGATGAAAGGCCAGACGATAAAAGAAGAATCATCCATATTCATGGTTACCTTTTTTCTGCCTTGTGGAAAGTTTCCACAATGAATGGTGGTGTCCTAGTCTCTCATATTTTTTTTCTTATAGCTACCGTATGCGGCTGTTCATGCAAATACAATGCAATGCTGCTATCATTACCAAAAGGCACATCTGTTTAACATTTCTGGATCTACGGCAGTACGCTGCTACTGATGGCTTTGGCCGATTCCCCACAGGAGCTCATTAAATCAGCTAGTAAGGCAGGACCACCCCACCCCCAACTATATCACCAATATAATCCACCTCGTAGCTGAGAGGGGAATGACAGAGGATGCGGGAGAGTTTTATAGTAGGTAGAGGTAACAGTATAAGGACTGGAATGCCATCTAAGACGGATTTGCAGCCACGCATTAAGGAAGAGAGACTAATGAGGGGAAGGGCATAATGTGGGGCTACTCATAAAGGTAGGAGCCAAAGGACACAAATAAAGAAGTACTAAAAAATCTATAAAGATCAGATCAGAGCAATAAAAAGGGCAATCCGTGGACTATATAAAGAACTGACAGCTGTGTTGGGTAGCTCTGCCCGTGAAATGGCATTTTTGCACAAATCACATTTAATACATCAATACACTCACCTGCCATTACCAAAAATAGACACACAGGCAGCATGTACAAAGACTGTTTCAAACAATGAACATGTAATTGTAAGCAGTCATACATAACAACAATATGTTGACTCGTCTATTGCCATAAATCTTTGCAGGTTGCAGTTCAAGGTTTTGGCTTCATTCGGGATTTGCAAATAAGAGGACTGAGTTGGATGGATTTTCTGTTACTAATTAAACACAGGAGTCTGTTGGGACTGAGGACTGCCTGCAGTGGTAGCAATGCCAGGTTCTCCTTACACCGCCCCACAGTGTTGACACAAAGGGCATTTCTATACAGACAAGCCCTAATTATCATTAATACTGCCATTAAGGCATACATCTACACATTGACAGAAGCAGGTTTGTGCACACACACAAAGGGTGAACCCCCAAGGAAGGCACAAACCCAACTTTTTTAATATGACAGACTCACTTAAAACAATAGGAATATATTTACTGTGACAACGCAGCCCGGTGGCCTCACAGTTCTGAGGTCGAGGGTTTGATACCAGGTCGATCCTCTCTGTGTAGAGTTTGCGTGTTGTCCACTTGCATGGGTTTTTTCCAGGTACTCCGGTTTCTTCCCGCATCCCAAAAACATTTATGGGGGCCTGGCTGAAAACTTTAACTTTAGAGGCAATTTAGAGTGTCCAATTAGCCTACCATGAATGTTTTTGCAATGTGGAAGGAAACCGGAGTACCTGGAGGAAACCCACGCAGGCATGGGGAGAACATGCAAACTCCACACAGATGGACGTGACCTGGATTTGAACCCAGGGCTTTATATACAAATTCATAAAAGGCCATGGTAAGGGATAATCATTTACTGAGGATAGTCATCTGAGTTTTAATTAATAATTTGAGTCAAGATACAGAAAAAATTGTCATTTACCAAAAGCTTTCTCCATATTTTTCCTCGAATCAGTATTTTTATAAACTAGTCCCTCAAGATATCTGTAAATAATAATAATGATAACAATAATGATAATAATACCAACATTCAGCTACACACATGCCAAAAAAAATTCATTTTTATGTGTATATCCTTAGATTTCCAATGGTTTTTAACATTTCGTGATTAATTTCCTGGTTACTTTTAGTTCATTGTCATTCTTCATTATCAAAAGGTGATGTCATTTTACATAGAACTTCAGCTTCCCTCATATTTTAAGTCACACTGAAGTCACTGTAAATAATTAGCAGAGCTCAGATGTTTTAGCCTACTCTGAGGATGGTAAATCCCCTTCAGTTGAGGAGTAAGCTTACAAGATAAATTCTACAAAATCCTGGGTGGCTGTTATACTACTCTAAGTGACAAATTAAGAATTTCTGTCATGTAACTGTGGATGCATTCTTTACAGAGCAAAAGCTATTTTGAACAAAGTGGGAATTCATCAAAAGTACTGATTTATTTTTGGTAGCCGTCAAATATTATCAGAATGATTGTTTTTCTTATATTCAACATTCATTTTTACAGATCAGAACAAAATTCTAATAACTATTAGCTCATTACCTAACAGCAATATTCTTCCTCTAAACAAATTCAAAATAAAATTATATCTGGGAAATGTTATGCCTATATTACCTATGCCAATGTAAAAAAAATAAATATTCAATGCTGGAAATATGTTTTTACATTAAATTATTTTTGTAAGGTAACATGTAGCATTTACACACAAGCAAGTTGTGAAATATTAGCTAAGAATCCTTATTCTGATGGAGTTGTGTTTCTCTGATTGGAGATGAAAGGTTTATGGCCCGCATTCACATGTGTAAATGGTCCTGCTAACAGCCATGGAAGCTGTATCCGACAATATCACTGCAGAGTCATGCAGACGGTGTATCTACCAATTCATCAGATTCAATGCAAGTGTTGATGCATAGAGTCAAGCATATAAATATACATTAACAAACTGACAGGAACATCAGTGTTGCTATGCCATTATTATTTGCCTATAACCCGGTGCAATATTTAATGTGACATCACATATGTACTATATAGCTTGAGACAAAAGCGTATATCTAAGTTTTCTCTAAATTACAAGTGCAAATGTCTTATTTCATAAGGAATTGATAGTGATTCTCTGGATAGCATTATAATTTTTTGTGAATATCAAAAATTACCACTTTTCAAAATTCAAGGGCCTTTAATAAATTTAATACGGTTACATACATTTAGATACGTTTAATGCAATAATGACAGTGAGAGACAGACGGGCTGGCGGGCGGACAGGCGGGTGGACGGACGGGCGGGCGGGCGGACGAGCGGACGGGTGGCCGTGCAGGCAGAGTGGGTCTGGGTGGATGGATAGATAGATGGATATATGGATAGATATATAGATAGATATAGATATAGATAGACAGATAGATGCTAGTCCTAATTAAACAGTGAATAATGCAGTGAGCCAAAAGCTACAAACAAAAAGCCCTCTGTGTTAATCAGCCATTGAGGCGGAGCCCTTTTGGAACACGCCACCCCTACTAGAATAATGGGCCACTTTACAAGGCCTCCAAGTTAGTTCAGAGAATATCGAGCTGGGAAACCGCGAGCGTGGGGTTGGTAGGGAGGAGGGGTGATTTAATTGTTTCCTTCGTTTTTGTTTTTGCGGACCCCCCCCCTCCATCGCCTTTCACCCCGCTCGGTTCTGAAAGGGGTTTCTGACAAACAGGCAATGAAGGGGATTGTTTTGTGTTCCGGGTGAGGTAAACAAACTAGACAGTATTCTCTACTGGCTAGGGTGGTGGGGATGGTGATAGGCTGAGCGGTGGGGAACAGGACACAAGATGAAGGATGATTGGTTGAGCCTCATGGGGTAAGGGAGATACAGGGTGATGCGGCGGTAGAGTATAAATGGTGATGGTAAAGACTCTTGAGGAACAGTGTGAAAATGTGGTTATTTCAGAAGCAGTACGTGTGTATGAGTGTGTGTGTGATTGGGCTTTGGGGCATTGGGGGGATCACGGACGCAGGGGTCTCGCCTCTGAGTGTGGTCATTGTATTCAGTGCTGTGGTTCTCATGCATGAGACCCCTTAGACATCTGAAAATGTCCACGAGTGATGAAGCACACCCGCATCTGAGCGGACAAGTGGCAGCTCGGTTCTCTGCTCCCACAGCTCGAAGCCATTTACATGCTCAAGAGGAACATTAATGCCGGCCGATCCACTGAGATTGAACAAAGAGGAGCACAAACCTTGCTCAGAGGCCCATTGGATACTTAATGGAGGATTTGTGAAGGAGTAGAGGGGTGAAGGGAATGTGGGTGAAGGGAAAGCAATATTAAGACCCTAAAAAATGTAATTTCTTGTGATCATCAAAAAGATCTCAGCATAAAGTGGAGGAAAACTGTCTGTCGTTGAACTAATCATCTTTTTTGAACGTCTGTGCTCGAGACAAACATATGAAGAAACCCACTAAAGTAGAACTATTATTTAAGTTTTACACTTGTTTGAAAAAAACAATTAGTGTCCACCAATTTAGTTTGAACACAAAGGCTAGATTGTTCACAAGAGCAAGAGAAAAAAAACTAAACGAGACCCTCTCTATTTGCCCCCAGCCCCTTTGGCATTCATTCTCAGAGCATTTCCGTGACTTCCACTGCTGACCTGAATTCTGATGGAGCAGGTGCCAACGGGATGTGGGTGGTGGACAGTGGTAAAAGGATGTGTCTGCTGTAGCAACGTAATGTAATATTTGTGTTTAAAGTGAATTTGGTGGTGCATGTTTATGTTTTTGATTGGACATTTTGTTAAAGAAACAAAAAAATACTACTTATCCAAACCTGATTAATTTACATTTCATAAAAAACTGTTTTCAAAACTGTTTTTGTCCTCATCACTGTATACCAGATCTGACTCCATCTCAGCAATTGTAACAGTTCACAAATTTTAAGTGCAGTTTTCACTGGATCAATACTCACTTTCTATCCTGTTCACTCATGTACTGTGATTGATGTGCACTAGTTCAAAACCTTCTCCCAGTCATTTCATTTTTCATTTCATTTTCTGAACCACTTTATCCTCATTAAGGTCACGAGGGTGCTGGAGCCGATCCCAGCTGAGGCGGGGGGACAACACCTTGAATCGATGGCCAGCCAATCACAGGGCACAAGGAGACGGACAACCATGCACACTCACACCCATACCTAGGGGCAATTTAGACTGTCTAATCAGCCTACCATGCATATTTTTGAATGTGGGAGGAAAGCAGAGTACCCGGAGGAAACCCATGCAGGCTATGTTCCAACCCCATCCTTGTGACTGCATTAACTATAAAGAATTATTAATTCATTCATGAGGTAGCACAATAAAATAACTGGTCATTCTTTTTTAGTGTATATTTTAGTTAGAGTTCCCCCGTAACGTCCTTTATTTGAGTTTAATTTATTCTTACACGTTAACATGAAGATTACACAATTACGTATTACATGGTCTTAATTAAATAGCAGTTTTCTCATACTTTGACTAAAGAAATGCCCTAACTAAGGTAATAAACAAGGTCTATCATTTTTCCACCAGGCTGCAGCCTCAGTGTTGAATGCTGGGTTGTCCTGTTCCGGTGCAGTCAAACAGAAATGAAGGGAGCCAGGTTCTTTGTTTGGTCAACCCATGGGAAAGAACCTACTCTGTGCAAATCTATGAGAACTAAAACACTGTTTCTATGGGCAGGACTACATTAGTGACCCAATGATTGGAAAATACAAACTAGGAATCAAATGAACTAAAACTAAAGATTGGAAACTAAATCAAATCAAATCAAATAAAAAAATAATACTATTATAAAAAGACTTACATGACTGCAACTATGCACTGGCGACACTTCTAGTCACAATCTAGTCAAACATGAGAGGCTTAGAGGATGAACCAAGGAGTTGGGTGACGTTTTGGCATCCTCTGTGCGTTCCCAGGAGGATTACAGAAGCGGTGGACACTACACAAAGACAGCAACCCCGTGCTGTATCCCTTTGTTAAACTTACATTATCTAGTGGATTTGAAAAAATAAAAACAGGAATATATGACGTCTTGGTCGCCACAAGGCATGATTAGGCTGCAACTTAACATGTATATGCTATCTTCATTCATTTTCTGAAGCAGTTATCCCCACAAGGATTACGGGGGGTGCTGGAGACCATCCCAGCCAACTACTGGTACCCTGACCAATCACAGAGCAACCATTCACGCTCACACCTATACCCAAGGGGAATTTAGATTGGTCAACTAGCCTTTCCTGTGAGTTTTTTGGACGTGGGTGGAATCCAGATTAGGTGGAAAAATCCCACCCAAATTCAGGGAGAACATGCAAACTCCACACAGGAGGACTGACTTGGAATCTAACCCACAACCCCAGAACAGTGAGGCCGACGCGCTAATCACCGGGTCCTATCTGTGATCTGTACAGTAAAATCACAATCTAAAATGTACACTTACATGAAGATTTCTTATTTTATTGTCTGCAGTCCTTTTTTCTTGCTCACATTTTGTCACCCACTTTGTCACACGCCATTGTGTTACATCTCAGTTTTTTTCTGGCAAAAACAATATCTTGCCCACTTGCCTTTTTTATTCATTAATTTTTATTTAATGAACACAAACTTTAAATCTGACTTTGCAAAGATAGAAGAAATAGATATTAGAGTTTTGGACTTTTTTCCACTTCATTGAATTCCTTCTTGTTAATTTAGAATGAAGTTCATTTATAATCTCCCTGCATGTTTCGTAGTGTAGTATTTCACAGGCTATATTTAATGTATACATTATGAAGCTTTATTTTTAAAATGTAATCAATCTGACGGTGTCTATCCCCACTAAGTTGTTGTTGTCTTTTCTGTCTCTATTTAGCGTTGGACTTTTTTTTCCTCTCTTGTTGCCAATGGTTTCTGTCATGGAAACCTTATGTACAGTATGTCCAACTAAAGCCTTGACATAAAGATAACGCCCACTTACCCAATGCACAAACACACACAAAAGGTAACCTGAACAATGTCTACCCTGATTTAAGCATTGTTTTTCCTCTCATTAACACATGGATGTTTGATATAGTTTGACACGTCTATATGTTCCAATTTTAATTGCTTTTATCAGCATTTCTACTCATAGAATACACGCACACAGATATTACATATGCTTCATGTAATTGAAAACGATAAGTCTGCATATGATAGTTGCTTTAATGCTTACGTGTGGTATATACTTTTAGTTCTATTTGTCTTTTACAAATATGTTGAATGTTTACATTCCCTTGACATGACCAAAGCGTTACATTATAAAGAAAAACTAATTTAAATTGCACCCCTGAATAGGCAGCCTACAGCATTGCCTTGAAGGAAGCAAAAAAACACAATCGGGCATAATGAGTCCGAACTCCTAATGATGTGATTTTTTATTTTGGCTTTTCTAATCAACCAAGATGCCACACACACACACACACACACATGCAAAAATATAGGACATGTATGCATCCAAATGACTCATCCTGCCTTTTCTGCATGTGCTTTGTATGTCTGTGCTCATTCATGTAAGACAGAAAATGCCATAGTACAGTAGTTTAGAGAACAGCCTCTGGGAAAAGGACAAAACGCATTAGCTGCATGGACACTTTTCAATAGAGATTCTCCCGGCAATTACACTGAACGCCAGCTCCCTTCAGATCCCGCCCGTTTCAAAATGGACATGGTCCAGCTAGTATGTCTCACCGGGCAGAAGGTCTTGTTATTAACAAGATCCTCAATGATCTTCTCTATGGCCACATCCGTCAGGGCTGTTGAACAGAAGTGTCTGCTCAAACACCCTGTTCACGTTTTCTAAATTGATGAGCTAGAGGCGATCAACTGATGGTGCCAAGAGTGTTGGTTTCCATGGCGACTATGGTACTGCTGTTGGGAAACGGTGTGTGTGTGTGTGTGTGTGTGTGTGTGTGTGTGTGTGTGTGTGTGTGTGTGTGATTTTAAATGAAAGGCGAATGGACAGCAAGCATTGGTTCCTAAGGTGTGTGATTATTGCATACAGTAGAATGATCTTCATTCTGAGTTCTTTCGAGAAGTGGTAGCCTTATTTGTGCAAACATAAAATGCTTCTTTAAATGCACACACTCGGCAATATTAAACAATAAAGCTTTCCAGTTAAAAAAAAATCATTTGAAATGGATTGACTTTCTTTGCAGGAAAAGTTCTAACCCATAAATTCACAATGAGCCAACTTGTTGATTGCAGAAAATGGCAATTCTGCAAATTAACAGTGGGAAATAATGTGCAGAATGAAGCAAATTCTGAATTGAATGATTCCCAATACATAAACACGATGTGCAAAAGCATCAATGAGGCAAAAGAAGCACACATGTCCTCTTTAAACTGTAAATAAAGGTTAATGCGCATCAATCATCTGCAATTCTACATGCACGTCTGATCATTTTAAATGAATAAACCCAGATGAACGTGAGGCATCATCGCAGCTCTCTGATGGAATGTGTCGCGCACATTTTACTTGTATGCTCCACATAAATAAATAAACAATACAATTACTTGCAGTGAATGCACGTGTCAGTCGGATCCCTGATGTTTTTTTTTTTTTTTTTGGGAGATCAAAAGCAGCATCTTACCTTTCCAAATCTCACTGAAGAAAGTTTTTGGTGTAGCCCTTTTGCAGGGTCTTGTTGCATCCGCGTCACAGAAGATGAAGGCGCACAACGAGCCACTGCGGTCCACCACAGAAGCGCTTGACGGAAGGGGTCGCGTTGAGGGGTTTTGTCTCAGTAGAATCCGAGGAGCTGCACAGTTTAACAAGCCCACGGAATGAGCTATGCCTCACCTCACCCCTCGTCGCTTGGCTCCCCCACTTGCGTGCATGCGTGCGCCCGCCCCCACCTCTTTGCATCCTCTCAATTTGGAATGCCATCTCCATTCGGCCATAGATGAAGCCTATACTATCTTATTCATGCCTCTCTAACTCTCCTATTTAGATATGTTTATTTGCATCCCATTGGAAATGGATACATAATCAAATTCAACCCTAGTTTGTGGCCAACTTTCATCTAGTAAAAATTGCAGACGTCCATTTTTAGGAAAATGTATTTAAAGTCAAATTAAGTGTCCACTGTCACCAGTGGCGTTAATAGGATCTCTAAGGGGTCCAAGTAAGAAATCCCTGGAGCTATGCACACTGAGTTGGGGTTTATTTTAATTACACAGAATAAATTAAAACAAACTCTCTACAGGGCCAGATTAAAAAAAATATATATATATATGGGAAAGTAGCCTCTGAGTTGACCAGGTCTATGGACAAGAAAATCAGGCAGTCGATTGGGACCCTGGTCAATAATGGGGGGCATGAGGGCTGTCAAACTGTACTACGTACAGAAAAACGGTAAGAGTTGCCCACTTGAAATGACGTATCTGTGGCTAAGTTGGAGGCACTTGACTCTGTCAAGTGTATTTCGTGAAAAGTGACACTTAAGAGTGTAACACTGGTGAGCATGGTAACTGTGTTATGATCTGGATGCGGACCCCAAAGCAGGTGAGGGTTGAGCTTATTTCTTTTCCAAAATCTTTATTTGCCTAGTCACATGGCAGGCAAGCACTGGCGGGTTCTGGGTAGGTTGCATAGTCGTGGTCCGTCGATCTGTTGTCCGTTTTCTTGGTTCTGTAATCTCGGACCGTTGTCCTTTATTTGTAATCCTCGGCTCGTTGATCCTTGTACCATTCCTTGGTCTGTGGTGCTTGGCATGGTCGAATTCCTGAGTACAAACAGAGGTCGTTGGTCTACACATAAGCAATAGGAAATGTGAGCGGGTACTTTACAGTCAACTGATAAAATGATCCAGCAGCATGGCCAGGTTCCTGGTGGCCTTATATACTGCTTAATGGCTGATGGCTTGCACCTGGCATTACTCCGCCCATTAGGGGCTGGGCCTGTGATTAGGTGACAGGCACACCCAGCCACCAGTCTGGTCAGAGGCCTGACACACACTAGTAGCCCAAGCTGCTGGCATCCTTTTTTTGAAGGCATCAGGTGGGGGTTCCTCAGAATGCAAGGCATCCAGTGCCCCTGTTTGCAACTGTTACACAGTGTATTTTTGAGTGCATTATGGAATCTGTAATATATTAACTTTTGGAGTAAGAACTCCCAACATTACATGCAAGTCAGTATATAAGATACAATGATTAAAATACTTCCATCAAATGTCCTAACAGCGGGGTTTATCTGAAATAAAATACAGATCAAAATATGCATATGTTAAGAGATGATTTTTTTACAGGGTTGGGGTTAGGATACTTTAAGTCTTAAATCTTAAAGTTTAAGATATCTGGATGGATGAATGACATTCTCTAATCTCCTGCATGCAATGTTTATTGTTAATTTCAATGCACACATAAGGCCTAGTTAAAACAGATGTGCTTTGGCATGGTATTTGGATCAAGATCACCTATTGTGAAATCTTAAAACTGCTTGATCTTACAGAAATTTATGACTTGGGGGGTCATGGGGAACATTGGTTTACACCTGCATCACTACAAATCTGCAGCGCAATGGCAAAATTAAACAAAACACATAAAGCAATAAGGACACAACAGATTTTACGTAAATACAGTAAGGCTCTTATGTGATTTGACCTGCAAATTACACAGAATGTGTCTTGACAGACATACATGATTAGAGCATGTGCCTGATCATTTCCGGCTGACTGCCTTTAGATATGCACAGTGAACCGATACACTTCTAAGGGATAGATTCTACATTCAGACTGAACAGTGACACATATCAATGAAAATGTTTATTAAACCAATACAAAAAAATTGATAAAAAGATAAAAACATTACAAAGACTTGCACCTAGGCAATCAAATCACCAACCCCATACATGCATTCATTCATCAGCCACACATCCTCGTAATCGTTACTGACTTCGGGCAAAAGGGAGACTATACCCAAGACTGGCCGCTAGTCAGCCATAGGGTACACATAGAGACAGGCAACCATCCGCACCAAACCATATTGTACCGGGGTGACAAACTTAATCCATGTCAGATGCTCATTTTTACTCATGTCATACATGAAGCGTGGGGGGAAGGGCAACATTCTGCAGAAGTATACCTTTACTTTACTAAATGAATACACAGTTAATGGCTTCTCCAAGCAAATATATTATATCCTCTAGTAACTGCTTAATAAAGACAAGATTGAATTTAGTAGATAATTTGTATGAGTGGTAACTTTGTTTAAAAGTAATGTAACTGCATTTTGAAAAGACAAATTGCCATCACTCATACAAAAAGATAGAAAAAATTAAAGGGCAATGACACATGTCATATTTTTACATTGCATCTGGATAGATGTCTCAATGGGCAATCACAGACCACCAATTTATTGGCGAATCACAGTCAGATGCTACCTCTTACTGCTCTATAAAATGCTTTGTTGAACGTAGGACCTCAGAGCTGTGAGGCCGACCCGCTACCCACTAAAACCACTGGGCCGCCCTCAATTTAGAATAATTAGAATCATTTTTAAGTTTCTGTAGGCTTGCCGATCAGTTGATCAGTTGATTCCGATGTGCTAAAGGAGGTTACTGCTAACTAAAATTTCAAATGCTATTATTAAACCAAAGAGCTGATGGTTTGTTTGGGACTAGAAACTCTATTGGGATCCAATACTTATTGGAATAAGCCACATCTCCCACAAATTTGTAAAATATATTTTTTTAAATTATATGTGGATTAAACAAAAAATAATAATCTTGGCCCATTCCATACAAGATAGATATATACATAATCCTAATTAAAATCTTCTTTTAGTAATGCTGTAGATTTATTACAACTGACAGATTTGGAAGAAGTTGGGAAAACAACAACATAGACTTTTTATGTGGTTGTATCTAGTTTACCAGACTTGCACTACTGATATTGTAGTGATGCTTTCTGACAAGGTGCCTGGGGAGTTTGAGTATCATTCAAGTATTGCAGAGGTATACTATTTACAAAACACTGATAATCAATTTGAAAAAATTAAGAATAATTACTGGATGATGATTTTTTTTCTAGCTAAAAGCTTGAGGTAGACATTTACTAATTTGTAATGGTTGTAGATAAAAGTATGAACAAGAACACTGAATTTGAATACTTTTATGAGATGAACAGAGAATGGAAATATACAACTATTGCCTCCTTGAACAAATTGAAAACTGATGAGTGAAAGCAGGTCAGATTGGAAGTAATTGATTTAATTTGAGCACAGAGGAGTGAAATGATATGTGAATAATATGCTCTGTTTATGGTTGTGCAAATGTTGCTGCTCTGACCTGGATTCATTTGCTTCATAACACAGACAGTAGGCTTCAAACAGCAGGCATCAATGTAGTTCACTCTTTACAAAGTAATCATAATTGCATAACTATAGCACGCAGGCAGAGAAAGAATCATACTGACCAGAATTCCCTTTTTTTTAATTAAAAAAAAAGTTATTTTTTTCTCTGTCAATGTAATAAAAAGTCATATTAGTCGGCAATACATTACAATGTGCTGTATATACATACAAATGTGCACATACAATACATTACACGCTCATTTTAAAGATGAACTTGTGGTCATTTTCATGTCAGTAACCTCAAATTGACCAATGATATGTCTTCTGATGAAAAATCAAACACAAAAAAAACTGAATAACATCCCATACTTAAGGTTGTCTAGTGTTGCCCTTGTGCAAGACAGTTTAAAAAGGGATGAGAGTCATTACAATGCCAAAGAAAACAGGACAGAAAGATACATTGCATATAAATATGATTCCCACAAGTATATTTATTTCATACTACTCTCAATCCAGAGTTTGAAGTTTGCTACATGTGTGAAAACTGTGTAGAGTTCAGGATCACACTCCCCTTGATCATAGCCAAAGCTTACTAGTCCCAGAAGCCTCCAAAATCTTTTGTTTCCTCTTTGAGAGAGGGCACCAGAGGGATCGTCCTTGTTAGTAAGTGCAGGGAGGATGAGGATTCCCCCAGTGTCAGAAGGACATATATTAGACGGCCCATAGTTTGGCTTCTGGCTTGCACATAACATATTGTCAGTAACACTGACTGGTACCCCATTACGTGCGTATTGCCGCTCGCACGGGACAATGTCGGCCAGCTGAACAAGGCCAACTCTCACTTTTTCATCAACCCCCAAACCTGAGTCAGGAAGCGGGGACCAGCCTGTCACAAGTCCTTGTCCAGAGGTTTCAACTTCCTCCTGAATGTCCGACAAGCAGATGGGTTGCACTTTCTCTCCGATCTTTGCTTTGTCCAGTAATTTGATGACGGCTATGTCGGAGTCAAGAATATGAGGGTCGTAATTTGAGTGAATAATGATCGTGGCCACCTTTGAGAGGAAGAGAGAAAATTAGTGTTAAATACAGGCTTGTTATTATCCAATTGCTTTGCAAAAGGTTACCCTGCTGTGACTGCGCATGCGTGGAACCAGTAACTGTTCCTCTCAATCCATGACATCACTGTGACGGCGTCGAAGAAATCGCTTAATAATATAAATATCCATTGCATGTCATTTGTATGTAAAATCTATCAATGAGCATGCGTGAAATAAGTCACTGCCGCTTAAGACATGATGGTATAGAGACAGCAAATACTATATTCTCCACACTATAATGCGCAACTAAAAGACTGAATGTTACCAAAATCCGTCAGTGCGTTTTATAATCCAGTGGGCCTTATATATGGATCGCTATTGATTAGTTGATGCATAACACGACTCTTAACCACTATTACTGCTACTACTGCTCCATCTAGTGGATGTAGTATGACACAATCTCCTACTTCTACTACTTATTCTACTACTACTCCACTACCACCACCCACCACCACTATTAGTACCACTGTGTCTTATAATTTTGTGTGCCTTATAGTGTATGAAACAAATTTTAAGATAGGCCATTCATTGAAGGTGAACGCAAAATATGTTTTTTTTTTTTTAAACCGGTAGAGCATGAGTTGAAGAATAATGTTTTTTTGTTGTTATTTTTTTTCAAACTCCATAACTATAGCGCCATTGTGGGTGATAGATTTTGCATTTCCGTTGTTGTATCAATTGGGTTAAAGTTTAAAAGATTTAAATTAAGTTTTATGTCAGGTTGGATGTATGCCCATGTATTGTATGGCTCATAATTGCTTCACATGTCCTATCTATTTAGAATAATGTCATTTACAGTGACGTCACAATTTAGTATAGATGTGGGTTTGCATGTGCATAGTCAAAATCGGGTAACCCTTGCAATGGGGGTGGATTTAGTAACAAAGCCACAATAGTTAAACTTAGGCAAGCCTTTTGAAGCCTTACCCTCAAATGTTGAAGACCTTTATTTTCTCTGCGGTCATCACGAAAGCTTTTCCCTACCACCACCTTAATTTCCGTTGCATCCAGAGGATAAACCTTGCCCAATTGTGTCACACAATGTGCTGCAACCACGACAGTCCTTTGGTTCACCAGAGCACCACTGCACACTAGTTGCCAGTCAGAAGCCTGCAAATGGTTGCCCACTCTGGTCCTGCCATCATTCTTCATGGATCCAGTGTAACTATCTGCCTTGGTCACCTTGGTGCCTTCACCATTGATGGGATGGCGGTAGATGGCTACTAGCCAAGGCCAATGAGCCTCACCCGGCTTTTCGGGGTCAAAGGTTGGATGCTTCCCACACACTGCCAACGACATGACACGATGAGAAGACAGAAAGGAAAGACAGTGATGGAGAAGTTGGACAGGGTAAATGTGGCTCGCGTTCAAGTTTTTTCACACACAAATTATGATATGTTTAATGGCCTTTGAAATGATAATAATAATAATAATAATAATAATAATAATGATAATAATAATAATGATAATAATAATATTGACAATAATACTAATAATGATAATATAATATTAACAATAATATTGATAAAATTAACAATAATATTGATAATATTAACAATAATACTATAATATTAACAATAATAATCATGATAATAGTAAAAATAATAACAATAACAATCATCAAATTAACAAGAATAATCAGCAATTTAGCATGCGTTGAAAAATTGCTTCACTAAATGTTTTCCGTTGACAAAATAGAACGCTGCTTCCCTCACCTGGTGAACAAGATACATGGCGCCCACTCCATTTTCCCGTTTTGAGGCAAGTACGCCGAGGGCTGCCATTGTGGTGGTAGTACGGAGACACGCAGTCATACTCGATGTGTGTGTAAAGGTGATGAAAGCCAGCAGCCAATTGCAAAGGTACTAGTGGTCTTTTGGTTGGGCCGTCAGACTGGAATTGTCGGCCGATTGCAGTGGAGTAAAACTTATGTACTGGTGTCTTTCTGAGAAGAAAAAATAGAGGAACTAAACCAGTGCAAAAACTGTTTTCCCCCTCTCCATTTGATTGTGAAAAAGTATCAATTCATAAAGATTTTAACACGCTTCTTATCAATTTTCATATAATTTTAGAAAAGAGCCTCGATTAACGTTAATAATATTAAAGTAATAATGGTAATATCAATAATAAATAATAAATAAATAATAATAATGAAATAATTGCAAAAATAAATAGAAAAACAAACAAATAAATAAACACATTAATAAGGAATTATTCTCAACGAACCTGAATGGTGCTTGCGGGGCCAGAATTCGCTGCCTGACCAATTCAGAAACTTTGGGCTCTCGACATGCTGCAACAAAAATGCACACACACAAGTGCATGTCAATACATTTCAATATTGGGTTGGAGGGGGTGCTGGAGCCTATCCCACCCAACTACAGCCAGAGTACACGTGGAATCGTTGGCCAGCCAATCGCAGGACGTGAGGAGACGGACAACCATTCATGCTCGCACTCAAAGATAGGGGTCATTTAAAGTATTCAACCAGCCTACACTACATGTTTTGGGGATGTGGGAGGAAACCGGAGTACCAGGAGAAAACCCATACAAGTCAGGATCGAACTCAGGACTCTAAGTCAGGTGGGATAGGCTCCAGCACCCCCCATGACTCTTGTGAGGATAAGCAGTTCAGAAAGTGAATGAATGAAGATCACAAAAAGGCTTCCCATTGCTATATAGGCAACATAAGTAGAAGTTACGGCATATGCATGAATGCACAATTTGAGCCATTATTGTTTGTTTAAAATGTATTCTTACCAGTGATTTAGCTCATTTCTATTTTTGGAAGGCTGCTGGAATTGTTAAAATGGTGAAATATCTTTGACATAAATCAAATGTCTATTTTCAAAGAGGCAAATTCGACCTAAATCCTATAACGAATCCCACTAATGTAACTTTAATATATTGCATGGATAGGGCCTAATATTAGCAACACCTTCCAGTATGATATATTGCAGTTCTACTTCAAGCTGTGGCTACATTAGTAATCATCCACCCATCCATCATTTTATTCTTGTACAGCTTGTCCTCATTAAGTTGGTGGGTGTGGAGGAAAGCCCATCCCAGGTTTGTGTGAAAGTCTGGCAATATTTAAACACTTCAAAGTCACATTCACACACAATAAGAGTTTTTAATGTACCATAACTCATCAAGCGTAGCGACTAAATTGTCCCACCAGTCTTAATATTTGTGCCTATCTACACTATTGTGTTGCCATGCAGCATAAGAATATTATCGAGACAAGGCTTTGGAAATTTTGTGTGCATATACAGCATCTCTTCTTTGCTTTAGATCTATTGCATTCAAGTCTGTTTAAATAGGCAGGTTTCTAGCTCACAAATTGGCTACATACAGGCTGGTATCCATAACACAGGTGCTTCTGTGAAAGAAGATATTTTACTTTAGCACAGTTGACTAATATACATATATATTTATTTAAAAAAACACCTGGATTAGAAAACATCACCCAATTGCTGATCTATTTAGAACCATGGCTTCAACAGTTGTCTCATCAGTTTGAAACATTAATTCATTTTCCCTACTGCTTATCCACAAAAGGTTCACGGGGGGTGCTAGAGCCAACTATGGGCACAAGGTGAGACACCCTGAATTGGGGTGCAGGGGATGGATAATCATTCACACTCACAATCATACCTAGAGGCAATTTAGAGTGTCCAACCAGCCTACCATGCATATTTGGGAGGAAATCAGAGTATCGAGTGAAAACCTAGACAAGCCCGGGAGAACATGGAAACTCCACACATGAAGTTCCAAACCAGGAATTGAACCCTTAATCTTAGCACTGTGAGGCTGAAGCACTGACCAATCGCCCGCCAGGTCGCCGAGTTTGAGACAGTTGGCCATATATACATGACGCCACGGGACCAAATACAACGTAGGAGGATTGCTTTACAATTGCGACTGAAGAAATCTGACAAATTCAGGGCCATCCACACATTTATGTTTTCAAGAAACAATATGGTAGTCTTAAGGGGAAAGCATCCTTTTGATGAGTTAGACATGAAAGAAGATGCCACTCTCATTAACATAATAAAAATGCATACAAATTCCCATGCTTCTTTGGAGTGGAACCAAAGAGGAAGCAAGATAGGGGGAATTGTAAAATAGAAAAAATAAAGGCCTAGTGCCTCTAAAATTAAAATTCTTGGTATACAATAAGACAGTGACACTGAGGGAGACTTAATAGTAACAAAGGCCAGATCAAAGTTCTGCTTTTAGAATCTGCATCACTGTGGTCTATAGCACCACCAATATTGTCCACTAGATGCTACTAAACGTACATAGCATCGTGCGCTTATTTCAGGTCCACCAGAATTAAGGTACCCATACCCAAAGTTATTCTTAAGAGTTATTCATGAGAGTGCCTTTCAAAACTGAATATCTCTCCAATCCTGACCCTCAAAACCTGACTGAATGATATCCATGATATTGTGATTATCAAGAAAGTATTTCAATTACCTCTGCACTATTAATTCAAGGATTTTCTTTCTCCATATATATTTTTTAAATAAAAAGCTGCTTGGCATTGGCTCTATAAATTGAGAGCCCATACCCCAGTAAACACTAAAAAATGAGCCCCTGCACAATACATTATCTTGTGCAGAGGCTCATTTATTAGTGTTTAAGTGAACACCAACAGACAGACTACTCTTCAAAATGCCAAGAACCAAAGTCTAGAGTGTTTCCTTTAAATGTGGATGTGGTAACTTAAGTGGGTTAATTTTAATATCCCCACATTCTACAACCGACTCAAATCCATTCACAATGACAGTCAGTATGGTCAACGTTGGTGGTTGAAAAAAGACCCTAAGCCAGGGGTGGGCGCAAACTTTTCGGCCCGGGGGCCACATTGTCTTTAAACATTTGACAGATGGGCCGGGTCAGCACAAAATACGATACATATAAAAAACAGCATCCGTTAACAGTACATATGGTACATATGAAACATAAACAGAAAAAAAGGACTAAAGTATTAACATACTCATCACTCACCATTAAATTAAAAAGTATAAAGTACAAAGTAAATAGGAATGTATTAAGAAATATTAAAATGTAATTTAAAAACAAATAGAAGGGCTGTAAAACACGAAAAACAAATAAGAGTGGACAGAGCTACCGCCACTGGCTTCCGCGTGACGGCGCCATCTTGGAAAAAAATAAAAATATTTGGACAACGTCGGCGGGCCGGAGTAAAAGGCCTAGCGGGCTGGATGTGGCCCGCGGGCCGTAGTTTGCCCATGTCCGGTCTAGAGTGTTTCCTTTAAATATGAATGTGATAACTTAAGTGGGTTAATTTTACTATCCCCACATTCTACAACTGACTCAAATCCATTCACAATGACAGGGTAAATAGGGTCAACTTGGGTGGTTGAAAAAAGACCCTAAGCAGTAGCAACCTCAATCAATAAGAAATCCAGTAACCGAGGTCCTAATTCAACGCAGGTATGTTTGCCCTCTGAATGTTTTCTCCCACAATTTAATTACAATGAATATAATAATGTGTGGTTATTACCTCTGACACACAGGGGCTGTTTGCCACTCCAGGTACCATCTGCTCGACAACTTCGCAAAGCATCCCCACTTAGAGCATAGGAGTGGTTACAGAAGAACTCCACAGTTTTAGGCTCACCACCTGTCATCATCACGTGATAACCATGATAAAGACGTGGGGGTGGTGGGCAGATACTCTCTAGAGAAAAGCATTCAATGTTCAACCGGAGTAGAAGAGCAAAAGGAAAATTGTCTCATTGAAATTCTGTCTTACCAGTGAAGCGCTGCTGTATTTTCTCGCTTTCTTTCTCCATTTCATAGTCATCAAGTTCTTTTGGTTTCCCTGTAGGATTTGTTTCCACTTTATCCTCTTTAATGGTTGGAGTTTCTTTTGGTTTCCCATGTTCTTCACCTCCTGCCTTATACAGTGTAATATTGACTCTTGAGGGAAATATTTTCCTCTCTGGAAAGGCTATAGTATTATTGTTTTCCCTTACGTCAGTCATATCATCCGTGACTGTGTTGTTTTTTGCCATTTCCTGCTCATAGATTTCTACTGTGTTTATTTCCTCTGAGGCGGCCGGACGCAGCTTTGTGTCATTGGGTCCAACTTTGCCAGAGTCTTTCTTTCCATTGACTTGCTCCTGTTTTCTTTCTTTCTCGGCTTGTCCTTTGTCTTTTATCACCAATATTTCAGTGATATCGGTTTCTGACTTTGGAGTGCTGCTGTCTTTGTTTTTCCCAGGTTTGACTATTTCAGGCTCTTTATTATTGTCTGTGTCCAGGCCATTGTCTGGGGCAACATTACCCACTATATCTTCACTGCCACTTGTGGTTTTCTCTGAGCCATTATTTTTTTCCCCTTCATTCCTCTCCTCAGCCGCAGTTTTCCCCGGAATAATACCAGAATTTTTGTCTTCTGCTCTATTACTATGATCATTTTCTCGTTTTATACTAGTGTTCTCTTGGCTTTTTTCTTCAGGTGTAGTAATATGTTCCTCATTGTCTCTCCCACCTTCATTCATACCTGTACTTTTTCCCCTCTCTTTTGCAGTTTGGGTGTCCTTGTCTGCCTCCGTGAGTGTATTATTCACTGCAGACAAAGAAAATGTTGAAAGATGCATTGTTTCATTGTAAACAATTGTTTCATTGGATGTTGCGTTGTTTGGCAAAAAAAAAATCTTGCAGTAGAATAAAAAAAAGAGCAAGTACACTGTAGTATAATTTCTTAAAATAAACAGTTTTACCAAAAAACATTTGTGCATAATTTACTAATGGCTGTAGTGTTTTATGCTATCCTTAAATAAAAACAAACACCTTTTATTTTAGCATAATGGCTCGGATATGTCCAAATCTTACCGCCAGATAAACACACTAACCTTTGGTACATACAGGTTGATTACCACTCCAGGTGTTGTTAGGAAGGCATGTTCGCTGAGAAACTCCACTGAGTTCATATGGATAATGGCAAAGGTACTGAAGAGCAATTAAAACATCATTGGGACCATAAAACAAGAAGTGATCACCATGTGTTGGCTTTGGTGGAAGAGTACATTGTCTTTCCACTGGAACTGGAAGACAGAAAATGTATCCAATATCTCATTGATTTTCTTTCATAAGCTTCCACAAAATGAATAACTAAATGAAATGAGTTTTTGGATTACCACACTGTGGGGCCGGGGCACTCCAGGTCCCATCAGTAAGGCATATGGCAGTCTGAAATCCCTCCAATTGAAACCCGGCATCACAGTGAAAATCGATTCTTGCTCCTGTGTGATGAAACACTCCCCGCGTTGATCCATGGGTGGGCACAGGTGGCCTATGGCATCCCACCACTGGAATACAATGCATATTCATTGATCTCTAAGCATATTCTGTTTGAAAGAAGAATTCTAATAATAGAGATTGAGGGCACAACCAACCAACTAGAAAACATCAATTTACTGTATTATCCACAAAAACTATATAATACCCAATATTGTAAATACAGAAACTCTAAGATTTGTTCATCTTGCTGCAAGAATGTCCAAACTTGGAAAGCAGATATACTACCTCCCAGACTTGGTTTTGAATTGTGTGAACAGCTCACAATATGTATTAAAGCATCTGGCTTATACACTAGGTAAGAACATCCGATTTACGAACATGGGTTGTGTTTATGAAAAAAAAAAAGGCTGGGATTTTCCAGTTGATGTTAAAATGCATGAACTGCTTCACATTTTATGGGTAGGTTGCTTCAAGCGAGAGACACAGACTTGTATTACTACCTATTTCCTCGCCTTGACTGTAACAATAAAAGTGACACAACAACAAATACATGTTCTTGTGAGAGGTGTAAAAGGTATAAAAGCACAAGTTCAATTCTAGACACACTTTAATGTGAAACCATGAAAACCCCAAATGATTCCAGTCTGTCTGAAAGAACAAAACCTCATTTCTTCCACTGTGCTGTGGAACAATTTAGTGGTGTTAATAGAACACAACACATTTAATATCATTTTACTCTTCCCTAGTGCACTTTTCATGGCCAATTATTTTCAGGGAAGTTTATCTCCTGGAATTTAATTGTCTCCTAGGTTGTCTTTTTAAGTATGTGGCTTGATACTGTAGGGCAATTTGTGTCAAAGAGTCCTACAGGCACTACAATCACAGATTAACAACTCTGCAATGCAAACGTGGTTGCTTCTGATAAATTATTCATTAATTAATTTTCCGAACCGCTTATCCTCTCACGAGTAGCAGGGGGTGCTGGAACAACACTGCCCGTGGTGGAACCTATCCCAGAGAGGTTTGTCTTTTTTAGAAAGAAAAACATCAACATTTTTTGATAATAGGCATGGGTGAGTGCTTTATAAGCAACAGCATTGGGGGAAGAAGAACGAAAACATAGATAATGTGTGGTAAAAAATATATATATATCATTGTGTAGGTAACATGCACCATATCATAACATCATACTTGGCTAGACGGATAGTTCCTGTGACATGAATTGGTTAATGGTGACTCATTTGACCTAGGAATGAACTGGATACTCCTAGCAAGAACTAAAAACAGATGTTGAAGGTAAGGTGTCTTTGCCAAGTGTTAAGAGACTTACCATTTTCACACCTCTTGCCCGTATAGCCAGCCAGGCAGGCACAGTGGTATGAGTAAGAGCTATCGAGAATACAAGTCCCATCATGTAGGCAAGGAGAGGAGCTGCAAGCTGTCACACATTAAATATAACATTGGGGTAAAAACACAAGGAAATAATTGCTCATTCAGTAACAATGTTCACATTGGAAAGCCTGAAGTGGTGAGGAGTAGAGGGAGGGTACTTCAAACTGGCACCATTTCAATGTCAATTTTACTTTCCATTTCTAAATGTGTGTGGCCATATTGTGGAGGGAAAAGAACAGCTTGGTTTGCCTCTCTTATAGTTTATTTAGGTCTAATTTAAAAGAGAGTACAAATACTTACCATTGGTTGCATTTTTTTATTTTATTTTGTTTTCCCTAAATAACATCTAACACAAGGTGACTGTGCCTCTATAAAATATTGCACTCAGAATTAGCTAACTGTCCCAATATGAATACATCTATGAAACCATTACTATCAATTATGTATATAGATGAGGGTCTTACAGACCTTTGCTAAAGTAAAAGTCAAACATAGCTTCTACAGACAAGTTGTACTACAAAGGTCCATTGTAAAATTGGGTATCGTGATTTTTTATTATTCATTATTTTTTAATTTTTGTACAATTTACCATAAATGTGAATGAGAAAATTATAATGCTTTCCTACTCCTGGATTTGCAAGCATATAAAATTGATATTGGTGATAAGTCATCAAGGGGCAGCAGACCTGAGCCAGTAAACTACAGCTGGTTGAGCTTGATAAACACTGCACTTTTGTTGCTGTAAGAGTTAGTTACCATAGAAATATGATCACAGCCATCACAAACATGTTAAGGTGAGGTGGAGTAGAAGATGAATGTCACAAAAAAATCTTTTGGAAGAGTTGAATAGTTGTTAGGTGTTGGTTTTTGTACCTGTTTATGCCATTATACTGACTGACCTTATCAAAAGAATATTGGAAAGGCAACAGTAGGCTGTGTCGCTACTCATAGAAGCTTGAGTTACGTTTACAATCCAATCAATCAATTATCTAACAATGGAAAAGTTTGTCGGATCATGCTCATTTAACAATGGTCTCTATAACGCATGATTGGTCCATGGTCCTGTAGGAGGTGGAGTTTGACAAAGGTCAATTGCATTGAGACATGGTTTGTAGCAACTGCCCCCAATGTTAATGGATTGGATGTCTAGCGCTATAAATAGCAGCAAAATAGTCCATTATGGGGTAATGGGTCATTTTCCTGACATCTGTGCAGGCTGTGTGGGTTCAGTTTCTACTTGGTGGATATGAATAGGAATAGGAATACGTATTTAGGCACCACAGAATTAATTTGTGACCAGTCCATGGTGGAATCACCCATTTGGCACTTTCACAGTGTCTATAATTTGAAAATACATTGAGATTAGTACATCCAATGTACTCTTCGGAAAAAAAATGCAATGAAAAGTTCATTTCTTCATTTCAGTTCCTAATGGATATTTTTACAACTTTTTTTTATTATGTTCCGAATTAATTAGTTTTTTCATTCATGTTACTGAACATGACATTTATAATGTCTTGCTTGACATAAAACTACCACAGCAGTTTCATTTTAATAACTTAACTCATATGAACGCATATGTGTTGCTTTTTAGTCTTCAATGAGTTGTGTACAATTAAACATACCTGAAATTTCCTGGAATGTAGCAAAGAAGCCATCAAAATTCTTGTAACCATCAGACTCAAAATGAATGTGGAGACTGTTGCCAGAGCTCATAATGGGAGCAGGTCTGTTGTTTCCACAAAACCGACCTATAACACGGGAGTTGACGCTGTCACCATCTCTGATCTCCACGAAGTCATAGCGACACGAATGGTGTACCTCCAAACTCAGCATCATAAACCTGTTGACATGAAGACTAATATGAATTTTAAAAAATAGGAAAACAGAACACAGCACCTTAGAAACTGTTCTGACCACACTATGCTGCCTCCTGAGAGCACCTGTTTTATCTGGCATTCTTCCAGCAACTGCCACCACCCTTGTGATGCTTTGAAGGAAAACAGGTGATGCGAAGTCAAGAATGACATTGATTACTGGAACAGCAGCAGAGAGTGGCTGGAATTGCTGATGCATGCTTAACTTATTTAAAAGGTGAGTCAGATGTGTGCTCTGTTGTATTTTGTACTGAGCAATTTTGTACTAGTATTATATTGCGGCCCGGTGGAAGAGTGGTTAGCACATCCAGTTCTGAGATCGAGGGTTCAATCCCCAGTGGGTCACGGCATTATTTTGCCTGTTCTGCCCAGACCTGGTTAGGTTTTCTCCGGGTACTCCGGTTTCATCCCACATCCCAAAAATATGCAGGGTAAATTGGTTGAACACTCTAAATCAGGGGTCTCCAACTCTAGTCCTTGAGGGCCTCTATCCAGTGTTTTTTCCTTGTCTTCCTCCACCAATACACCTGAATTAAATAATCAGGATCGGGATCAAGCTCCTGAACAGTTGCTGATTAGTTGATAATTTGATTCCGGTGTGGTAGAGGAGGGAGATATGAAATAAAGACCAGATAGGGGCTCTCGAGGATCGGAGTTGGAGACCCCTGCTCTAAATTGTCAATTGGGTCAATGGTTGTCTGTTTTTTTTTTGTGTGGTGCGATTGGCTGGCAACCAATTCAGGCTGTCCCCTGCTTACTACCTATGATTGCCTGGAATATGCTACAGCACCCCCCACAACCATTGTTAGGAAAAGTGGTATATGAATGAATGAATGCATCCAATATATTGAACATTAATGTGCAAGTTTTTACTCCAGTTTTTGGAATATAAATCACTCCTGACTAATAGCTACACCCACCAAATTTGACACAAAAATCCCAAATCATCTACTTAGTATACGTCACACTGGACTATTTACCGCAGGTATCAATATTGTATATGGCTTATTGATACTAAATGACAGGAAATTGACCTCTCAATCATAACTGGAGCAGTGGGGGGCATTAAGTCAGAGTGGATCTTGTTTTACGCCTCCAATCCTTGTACCCGTTGGTGGAACCAGCTGTAAGGGATGCCATTAAGATACGAAATCCCTATAATGCCATTTTGACCTATGAGATTCCACAAACAGCTGATGATTCTTTTCATAGTCAAAAAATAACAGATCTTATTTTTGCTCTGTTATATTATACTCTTCAACACATTTGTTACTTTGGAAATACTTTACAACACTTGAATTAGACTTAGCTTTAGAATCCCTAATTAACTTTATTACCCTTGACGTTGTAAGGATATTTGTCATTAATACTTCTTTTGTGCCTATTAAATGGACAGAATGCACATTTAAATGTGTGTCGATTTGTAGGATTGATGATAATTACTGCTGATAAACAGCGTGATGGCTCTGGCCTGGATAGAATTCTTAATTATATCTAATCAGTGGCTGTTAAATGTCTATAAAACTGCAACGATAAATTGAATGGCCATTTACCAAACAAGGACTATTACTATTTTGGAGCCTGTATTGATGCTTTTGTACACCATGGATAAACGACGGTGTTATGAGCTTAGTATTGTCTAGTCACGTGTGATAGTAGAAGCCACCAAAACTAATGTATATTATTAATCCATTCATTTTTATACTAGCTGTATTTGTCAAAAGAGAATATATATCTACAATTTAGTGGATTTGTAATGAGTGAAAATACTTTGAATGTTTTATTAACAAAACGGAAACAGAAAATAATGTCTCCTTCGATGCAACCATTTTCAAATGCCAAAACTTGCACGTAACAATTGAAAATGATGTGTAATGGGGAAACTGACACAATGGTATGGTTATTATTCAGATGGAAATTATTTAGAGCAGATGGGAAGAAAAACAGGAATGTTACAATTTCCAATGTTACAATGTGCCTTTATTAATGATGCATAGTGTCCAAAGGCCTGAGGTGAGGAGACATCTGATCTATTGCAAGCTATTCATCACTATTACAGATTTGGCAATTATAGTCCAAGGAAATCTTTTAATTCCAGACACAGACAAGTCTTAACTTGTATTGTCATTATATGGTTTTAATTTCAAAGGGCACATCCATTTTTGTTCTTTATATTTGCTAATGCAACTTTGTCCAGAGACTTGAAGGTCAGCAACTGATTGAGCCATAAGGGCGGGGCTGTGCAACACACCTGGGGCCAATCAGGAGAGCCTAGAATTTAAATACAAAGGTTGCATTCTTTAATTGACTTGCCGGCTCAGCCGTGATGTTTTTATTTGTTCTCTGGTATTTCTGCATAGATTGTGTGTCTTTTCTTAGTTTGCTCGCCGACTGGATCGTGCTACCTTTGTTGTACTTTTCCATATTTCTTGTACATTTGGACTAAAGGTTACTGAAATGGATAACAGTACAACCATACCTGAGTTCGATTGTAAATGGATTGTCCACTTGTATGATCCAGTCACATCTAGCGTTGTTAGGGTAGCTTTCCAGAAGTAAATGGCCTTGACGTTTACGGATCACCCCACCACACTCTTTCATGGAACATAAAGCAAAAAGGTTCAAATCCTGACTTTGAACTGTCAAGAAGTCCCTTATTATGAGCATCCTTCCAAGAGGGCATAATCAACACAGATGTACTGTAGATATGTCTACAAGGAAGAAAAAAACACTACCAACAGAAATGTATACAAAATTAATTAGTGAACTGTAATGGTTTCCTTAAGAAAATGATATCACTCACTCATGCAATCTCCACCAGACCATCCAGGACGACACTCAGCACAGTATTGGCCGCGGATGAAAAAGTCATCTCTAGGAGCCCATGTCCCATTGTTGCACCGCTTGCAGTTTTCGAAAATACTGCAACCTGAGAAAAAACAAAAGAGGATTGAAGAACCAGTTAGTTAGACCAGTGTTTTTCAACCTTTTTTGAGCCACGGCACATTTTTTTACATTGGAAAAATTTGTGGCACACCACTAACCAAAGATTTTACAAAATGACACTCTGTATAGTATATTTAATTACAATATAATTTCTCAATTTATTTATACTCAGTCAGTGTGAAACCTGGGCCTGTTTAGATGAACACAAAGCCGATATCCTGGCAGGAATAGTAGAAAGACACACACGAAGCTCTTCTTCAACAGCTCTCAGTCTCTCTCTGTTTTTAGCTTTTATAGCAGTTAGGCTTGAAAAGCTCAGCTCACACAGATATGTTGTGGAAAATGGGAGCAATGTCAGAACAGCTTTGTTGGCCAGAATGGGGAACTCCTTGGCAGCAGTCAACCAAAAACTGTCCAAAGGAAGATCAGCAAATCTTAGTTTTAAACCACGATCCTGTCTCAGTTCAGTTAGTTCCTCCTGCTCTTGTAAAGTCATGTCCTTTCGAACAACTGATGCCGAGCTGTATGGGTCCCTAACCCAGTCAAAGCATTCAGTGGAGGCTGAAGAGAAATAAAATGACAACTTCTCCTCAAGACTTTTCAAATGTTTACCTATTACCTCAGACAGTGCAGCAGTGTTGCTTTGCTGTTTGTCTGTGAGTGGGAACATCTCCAGGTTGGCACGTTGCACATGTTGTTGCCAGAGGTGCACCTTTAAACGGAATCCATTTATTTTATCTGTGCTTGTAAGCAGGTTTTCATTTCGGCCCTGCATCCTTGTGTTCAGTTCATTAAGATGATGAAATATATCAGCCAGGTATGCCAACTTTGCGCACCACTCATCACTTGCAAACTGATTTGAGTAATCAGACCTCTCATTTGTCAGAAACATTTTAAGTTCCTCTCGCAGCTCATACACACGGGTCAGCACCTTACCGCGCGACAACCATCGGACCTCCGTATGGAGCAATAAGGCTTTATGCTCCGCTCCCATTTCCTCACACAGAGATGCGAATATACGGCTTTTCAGAGGTCGTGTCTTCACAAAGTTCACCATGCGCACCACATCGTCCAACACAGGAACCAGTTCTACTGGTAAAGTCTTCGCAACGAGGGCCTCACGGTGCAAAAAACAGTGCGTAATAATCAGATCTGGGTTTCTTTCCTTCACTCTACTCACGAAGCCTTTGGTGCGCCCGACCATGGCTGCAGCTCCATCAGTGCACACACTTGTGCAGTTTTCCCACGTAAGTCCTCCCTGGTCAAGATATTCCGATGTGACCCGAAAAATTTCCTCTCCAGTTGTTTTTTCTGGCAGTGTCTTGCAAAATAGGAAGTTTTCTCTAATGGCATCACCATCCACAAAACGCACATTGGCCAAGAGCTGAGAATGTCCACTAATATCCGTAGACTCGTCAACTTGCAACGCAAATTTCCTACTGATGCGTATCTTTTCCAAAACATGGCTTTCGATGTCTGTAGACATGTCATCAATACGCCTGGCAATTGTGTTATCAGAGAGCGGGACTTTATCTATGTCTTTAGCCGCACCAGGGCCGAGCATCTCGTTGACAATGGCTTTACAGGCAGGTAGTATTAATGTCTCTGCCACAGTGTGCGGCTTTTTTGATTTAGCAACAAGTTCGGCGACTAGGTAACTAGCTTTGAGCGCTTTCTCATTTACCTTTGTGGTTTTTCTCATAAACGTTGCCTGTTTCTCTGTGTTTACATGCAGGCGAACAAAATAGTCTATCGGCTTGTTTTGAAGCGACGGGTGTTTCGTTTGGAGATGGCGTTTAAGCTTGCTTGGCACCATGGCGCTGTTGGATAGCTTCTCGCCACACACCAGGCATAACGGAATAGGTGTCGTCTCATCCCCGGTGAAAGTAAATCCAAACGAAAGATAGCTTTTACTATATTGCCTTGAGCTCACCGTCTTTGCTTTGTTTTCTCCACCACTCATACTAGGGCCTTTATCCGGGTCAGAATCTTGTCCAGGGCGCAGTTCGGAGTTTGCAGTTGTCCTTTTTAAAAACTTCTCCATGACTGTCACCACGGTGCATCACTAATTTTCTTGGCGGAACGTGTCAATCAACTACGTGTTGCCACACGGACAAATATTACATTACGCTGCCAGCCTTTGCAGCACGGACATTGGACAATGACATCATATTTGCAGAAATCTATTAATAAATGTTAATTTAAAAAAAAGGATATTGGATAATTTCTCACGGCACACCTGAGGATCTCTCACGGCACACTAGTGTGCCGCGGCACAGTGGTTGAAAATCACTGAGTTAGACCATGGATCACCAACTCTCTGGTCCTCGATTACATCTATCCAGTCTAATTTCCATGCCTGTCTCTTCTAACATACCTGATTCAACTTATCAGAAAGCTCTCCAGAAGCCTGATAACGATACTGATTGTTTGAGTCAGGCTTATTGGAAGAGGGACACGTGGAAACAAACTGGATAGGTGGCTTCCAGGACTGAAATTGGTGACCCTCTGAATGAGGCATCATATAAAAGGCATGAATTACGGCAGCAAATGCTGGCTCGTACATAGTAAATATTGACTGGACACAGTACATTTTGGAGGTTTACACACCAGGTATGTGTGTCTGTCTTCATTCTGGCCATTTATATATATTCCTCTATAAATGTGAGCACATCCTTTTCATGTAGAAAAAAAATGGCATTCAACTGAATAAAAAAAGGTATTTCACAAATTGACTAAGCAACAAAACGTTATGATTTAGCGTCAGACTGAGCAATAGTGCTTACAAGGCTGTTCTTGTAAGTGCAGCACTGTTAAGCCATTACCTACTCCTTGTTCACTAACAAGCATAAACACATTGAATTTCATTTAAAAGTCTAGAGAGTTAATCTGAGGTGGTGTTGTGATGTGAGAATGCCCTGGAAACAACCTAAATCAGACATAATGAAGTTGTTTTATAGGTTTTCCATCACGCTTATTCGCCTCCCTGCAGAGTAAAGGCCAAAGGAGTCAGATAGCTCTAAGTGTTGTGCCAAGTACATGGCAGGCAGCATTAAAAGCATTCAAGATGAACAGGCTGATAAAATATCAACATACCTTAGCAGTCTCCTATTTTCATGTCTAAAAACATGCCAATCACATGTCAAATAGCAAGTAGATTGAAGATGAATTGACATACTCTGGCTTTTTGCAACGTTATTAAGGAATAGTTCATATCAGTTTCCGGCAAATACAGTACATTGTATGGCATCGTAACCAAATTAACAAATCAAAACCCTACAGAGGACCCACATAAAAGATGCACAATCACCCTATCTACATACGGAATACAAAAAAATACACAAATAACAAAATAACAGGAATCTCTCTTTGACTTAATCTGATTCTCGCATCTTAAAATCTGCTGCTTGCGGGAGGAACAAAATGTATCAAGGTTATTCAAGAAATTGTCCGCAAAGTACTTGGTATGAATAGAATAAATGTTTATATCAAATGCCCAACATTGATAATTGAGTGCAATTAATCAAGTATTACCTGGATGGATGATGCAAGGATCACACTCATTGATGGCATTACGACAGCAGGGTACGGCGTAACCCACTGATGTCCCTTGGAGGGGGCATTTGCAGCGAATCACATCATACTCGCAACAAGACCTGCACATCACGTTCCACTCTGGGCCTGGACAGTGGCTGTGTAAATACCTGTAATCTAAAGAGAATTTTGTACTTTAGCCTGTTAGGTATAATTTGAAACCACAAGTAAAATATGAATGGAAAAGGGATGATCAGAAGTGGAAAAAGAGAGGAAGATGAATATATTTAAAAGGATGTCAGATGTGTTTAATATTCTTGCATGCTGCCTGATGACACTCTGGTTATTTCTACAACCACCTTATGTGCCCTAAAAAGTCGAGTTAAGACATGGCTTTGTTTTTGTATGTTGCGTACTACGCAAATGTCACCACGAGTGACAAATGAATCCAGTAATCAGACTATTCGGATGGCCTTTAAGCAACGTGAACATTTTTGTGGGGCTATGTAAAGGTTGTCTGTTTAATTTTGGAAGCAGACAAGGAAATGTCCTTGTGGCAGAAGGAGAATTACCAGATGCAGCACTTTAGGCTTGGCAGGGTACTCTTCCAATAGTTAGCTCATCATTTTACTTTTTATAATGGACATTATTTGTGCATTAAAAACAGACAAAATAATGTCATACGTTATTAATTTTTCTTCATATGATAGAACTATTTCAGGAAAGATTGGACTGAATTCATTAAATGACATCAATTTGGCAAAAATGCTTTCATTTGGAATTTACATTATCGTAATTACTGCATTTTTAGTACTTTACGTTACAACTGAGCATCAATGGAACCAGCTCCAAAAAAATGCATACTGAAAACTAATTTTGGAGGTAATTTGTCTCTTCACTCAGAGTTAAAGCCTAAACAATACAACATACCAACTTGTTTACCAAACTCTTAATTTCACCCCAAATCCATACCAAATTCATCAAAGTTTTCATCTTCAATATAATTGGAGAACAAGTCTAAAAAGTAGAGGGCACACTTAGATTACACAGTTTGTTACTGTCAATGGGTGATAAAAAAAAAAGAAAACAAGTAAAGCCAGTTGTCAACTTACAACCACATTGGGTCTGTATTTTTTATTCTTTATAGGTATATGGTTTCGGAACAAAACAAAATCAGCATTTCTTTTGGTCGGCATCTTAACGTGGGTTTTGAACTGAGTATAGCATGTAAGAAAGTGAAGCTGTAAGATTCCGGGAGTGCAAAAAACTACCGTAAGCAACACTGTAATGTCGTGAATCATGCTTCACAACTTTTGCGATCGTAAAGTCGAACAGACGTAACTCGAATAGCTCATAAGTCGATAACTGCCTGTATAACCTACGGCTGAGTATGTCTCAGGTGCAGCCAAACAATGAAATAAGTGTGACTGTTACGCCATGAAATACTGTAATTTAAAAGTACAACAATGGGAGCCTGTGATTGGCTTGTAACCAGGTCAGTTTTGACCCCCTGCTGTTTCAGCATCCCTGTGACGTTCATGAGGAAAAGCAGTAAAGAGAATGCATGAATGGATCACACAGTACAAAATCTTAATAAGCAATCTTGCAATGAATTCAATCTCAATTGACAAGAGTCCGAGCAGAGCATTTCCACTACGTTAATTGCTTTGCCGGTTTTTAAATGGTAGATTGTATGCTTCATAAAATCCCTTTAGACTTTATACAGTTTTATTTCACGCCTCTTGCTGAAGTCATTGGAATATATTGAACAATGTGGCTTTGGGTGAATTTGTGCTTTAACCTCAAAAGTTAACCAGTCTTTGACTACATCTGTGTGTGTCTTTGAAATATATGATTAATGGCTTCAACTGTGCACACCAGGCTCCTCATACACACACTTAACGGTATGTGACACCAACCACAAGTTGCAGTCTCTTGTTGTGGCAACAAGTGTAAAATCACAATTCCATCATTTTTGTTTGTTTACAAGTGTCCCGGTGGTGTATTTTTATATTTTGGACCGCTTGTTTCCCTTTGACTAAAAAGGAAAATAGTATATTTCATCGTTAGATGGTCAATCTTTGGGACTTTCCATGTTGGAGTCATAACCCTTGACCAGAGAAAAACTAAACTTGTACTACACAATGTTTGTTTGTTCATTTTTTATGCCATTAAAAAACAGCAGAGTCACACTATTTTTCAGAGAAACCAAAAGCCAGATTTCGACCTGGCATGTGACCCTAAAAGAAATGCATTGAGGCAAAGGGTAATTATTTGACAGCATGCCTGACACCATTAACATTCATCTGCTTTCAATCACAATAGAAAAATACTATTTATTCCCAAGTACACCTCAGCTGAATTATGTTTTGTTAGAAATATGACTCAAATGAGATAAATTTTGCACTGTGGAGAAAAAAAAAGTTCAGCATTGCTGGCCTATGTTGCCATTATAGTGTTTACTGCGACCTATAACCAGTAGCAACAGCCTAATCCAGGGGTGGGCAAACTTTTGGGCCCGGGGGCCACATTGACTTTAAAAATGTGACAGATGGGCGGGGTTAGCACAAGATAGGAAACATATAAAAAAGTGCATCCGTTAACAGTACATATGAAACATAAACTGGAAAAAAGGACTAAAAGTATTAACATACTCATCACTCATCATTAAAGTAAAAAGTATAAAGTACGAAGTCAAGTAAAAAGGAATGTATTAAGAAATATTAAAATGTCATTTAAAAAAAGATAGAGGGGCTGTAAAACACGAAAAAAAACAAATAAAAGTGGACACAGCTACTGCCACTGGCTTCCGCCTGACAGCGCCATCTTGGGAAAAAAAATTGGACAATGTCGGCGGGCCGGATTAAAAAGCCTAACGGGCCATATGTGGCCCGCGGGCCGTAGTTTGCCCATATCTGGCCTAATCCCTCAACCCCCTCAATCTGACCGATTTAAAGGGGGACAGATGCAGAACTATTTGTTTCCTTCCTGTTGAGGATATTGGTCAATAAGAGTGGAACACTTGAATTATGGACCATAAACATGAAAAGTGGTAGCCTGCTAATGTCATTAGAAAGCATGGTGCTGTCTCTTTACAGAATATAAGACTCCAGGGGACTTTCAACCCGGCGAGGTAAAGAACCACTGCTTCAGAAAATGTAGTAATACACGATTGCAATTGTTTTTAGTATGTAAAACCGCTTTATTCCAGTTGTTGATAGGTGGATGTGTCAGAATGTCATTGAGCATTATGTTTAAATGTAAAATTAGACTGTTACCTGAGCTTTTGTTTAACTCCATTTAAAGCTCAAGTAACATTCTAAATCTGTTGTGTTTTGCACAATAAGAAAATGAAATGCAGTGATTGCAAAAGGAAACTTGCTTTAAGATCCATAATTCAGGGTAATATGATGATATCTCAATGGGGCTCTGTTGACTTGACAACAGAACCCACCTTCATAATAGTTATAGTACTTACCTCAAGTATGTGTGTGTATGGTAAAGTGACACAAAAAGCACAAAATAGCCTTTAAATAAAAGTTTCTACAAGTGCTTCTTTTTTTTTTTTTTTACCTCGTAGGTATTGTTGTCATCCTAATGATCCATGTCCAAAAGCCGGTTGCAACAGTTGAGTCGGTTTTATGAGAATGTATGCAGGGTCAGACAAATGGGAAATCTTATTCACAGGAAAAATCCCATCGTCTGGCGGCAAACTGTGAAATGCTTTTTCCAAATGGAGTTGGTTTCTTATTATTCTGCTTCATCTCACTCTTTTCAGGAAAATCCATTCCACATTTTGCAGTCAGAAAGTTAAGCAGTAAGCAGGGGATCCGTTGTGAAGACTTTGCAACATATAAATGACATTAAGGATGAAGCTTTGGTTTGGAGTTTCAGAGGTTTAGATAAGCTGATCCTTGAAATCATAAACCGGTATCTGAACCGGCTAGCCAATATGAGATCGGATATGCCCCATCCCCAGATTAAACAATTTCCTCAAGGCAGATAGCTGTTAATTATAACTATGACATATTGTGGAAAGTGTTGAGTGTGTGTGTAGGCGCAAGTGTACAGTTTCCTCCATGTAGTCTCCAGGGCAGCTGCCTGGTATTTTGAGGTCAATGTGATTTAGGTATCATGGAACAAGGAAAACCCCAGGGGACCATTGTGGGCAGTGCAGATCTGAATGCTCCCTTATCCCACCACTCTTCCTGTACATTACTTTAATGGACTTCCTACGATGGAAAATCACCCACGAAGTGTTGGCAAATGTCACATTTTACCCACTTTGATGCACAAAAAGTAGAACAATTTGTGCAGGGGAGCAACATGAATTCTTGGGATTGACAATTCGGTGTTGTAATAAAGAATATTGATTCTAAAAGAATTTTACTCTAAAATTGATTTGTTTTAACTCTTTTCATCCTAACACAAAGTCCCGTCAGGTACAGACAGTACAAAATAAAGAGGGATTACTCTGTGCATTTATATATAAAAAATGCATTTTAAAGATCCACATGCAGCAAATACAGTTAATAACAGTTTTTAGTTACATCTGCACCCTTAAACCGATCCATCCATCATCAGGTAATTGCACTAGATCAGAAAACAAACAATCTTCAGAGTGACGACACTGTTTGACAGCGGCAAAACTTCTCATGTCTGCCAGTAAAAACAGATGAGTTCACCCGCCAACATGACTTTATTGTGTTTTGACTACTTGAAAATTTGTAAATAGGACTCAGAGGGCAAAGGAGGTAATGGCTGATGCATCAATAGAGTCAGCATGATCGATTCAAATTTTGCTCACTGTAGAAGTCATCAAAAGCAAAGACAAAGTCAATATTTCAAGTTTTTCCCCCTTGAGACGCCACTTTGACATTTACAGAGAAATTGTTGCACAAACAGTGAAGAGTGCCAAAACTGAACAGTGCTATTAGGGTGCAAGAGCAATGTGTCGTAACAGTGTATTTTGTTTATTATGTAAGAGCAGATAAATACTATCATACAATTATGAATTACCTAGTGGCATTAGGCAGAAATAAAACACTTCACCTCTAACAACACAAGATCCATAAATCATCTATAATTTGGTTTGTAAAGCTTTTTGAAGGATTCTCTTTGTGAGTCCTACTTTTATAGAGATTTAAAAGAAAGTGTGGATCAAGACAAAGAGGTTAGGGGATCACTAGACAAGAAAACTGTATCTCTTACTGTTTGGCCAGGAGCTCCCTTGAGGTACAAAGATGAGGAGGTAAATAAGAATGAACCAGCTTGTCCTCCCACTGATAATAGCGCCGGTCCAAAGAATTGCGGGGGAGCCCCCATTCGTTTGCCCAAACTGTATTCCAGGTTCCGCAGACAGCATGCTGCAGTCTGGAACTCTGTTTACTTTCTGAAGTCAGCTGACATCACCATCTCAAACTCTTTCAATGTTTCCTGCCCCCACCTTCCAATTTTCTCTTGCTCACTTCTCCCTCAGTCTCTCTTTCTCACTTCTCTAACTATCTTTGGTTTCAGGTTACAGTCCAATCCCAAAGTGGTCTACCTAAAACTAACCCCCCAACCCAGAAGACCACAAGCATTAAATGAATGCAGCCGCTGGCCCTTAATACTTGACTCATTGTGTTTGTCATTCTTTCGCTCACTCACACACACAGAGAGACACACACACACAAACATTCAAAGCACATAACTGGTGTCCAATGTGAAACAAAGGATGTGATGGAATTCACGTCTGGTGGACTACTCAAGTTCTCTCCAAAAACTGAATGTCAGTGTAATTAAATTCCCCAATCTTATAATCCTGAAAACAGGTGTAAGACAACAGCATGTTTTATGAAGATAGCATGTAGTTGATTTTTTTGTAATGTTTTTTTATTTTTTATATTGTATTGTAGGCGGCCTGGGAGTCAAATGCTTAGCATGACGGCCTCGCAGTTCTGGGTCGAGGGCTTGACTCCAGGTCGGTGGTCACTGTATGAAATTTGCATTATATCCCTGGGCTTGCGTGTGTTATCTCCGGGTAATCCAGTTTACCCCCACATCCCAAAAACATGCATGGTAGGCAAGTGGGACACTCAAAATTGCCCCTAGGTATGAGTGTGAGCGTGAATGGTTGTCCATCTCGTTGTGCCATGCAATTGGTTGGCTACTAATTCAGAGTGTTCTCCGCCTGGTGCCAATATTTGGCTGGCTATTCATGGTCATACTCATATCTATGGGCAGTTTAGACGTTTTTGGTGTACCTGGAGAAAAAAAAACGTGCAAAACCGGGAAGAACATGCAAACTCCACACAGTGAGGAACGACCCACCGGGCTGAGCAAATTTTTCCTATCTTGTCCATTTAATCGCATCACATTTTTGTTTGTGAATAGTCGCCTTGGATGTCTTTTGAGGACTTCAATGTAAAATAAAATAAAATAAAACATTCTTTACACGCTTGCATTCATTTTTCAAGCATCCCATAATACATTTTGGCATTCCTAACATGATCGGTTACATTTTTTTAGTAAAGACCAACCTATTATGTCCTGTAAAATCTTTGCCTTCTGAAGATTATGGTTTGTTTGTTGATCATTGTCTCCCTCTGAGGTCATGATTTGAGTCAACGATGTCATGGAAGCACGGCCATGATTTCTCCTGACAAGGCCCTGGTGTGTTTAATCAGTCCTTTTGGTGGCAGGCCAAATTGTTCAAGTTGAGACGGCCTGGAAAAGAATTGTATTGTGATATTGAAAATGTGTTTTTTGGCCAATAGACAATTGTTTTTTATGGCACGTGTATGTCGGTCTAATTTATAAATTATAGAAATTTTGTTCATTTTAGTGCATGGTCTTTTTACCACTGTTTTGTGTTTGTGGTATTGCATTTGTATAAGTTTGTCTGGGTGTAGGTTTGTGTTCAATGTTTTAATGCTTCTCATGTACTCACATACCAAAAATCAGGCAAAAATGTAACTCTTCTTTCTTTACTAATCAAAGTTGACTAAGGCTTGGATTTCTCAGAAGGATTTTCCTTCATAAGAAATGTCAAAACTGATTGTATGTGAGTTGTGGGGAAAAGACAGTTAAAGGATAGTGAAGTTGTTGTGGAAAAAAACTGAAAAACAATAGCTAAGATCTGTATTTGTATGTGTTATGTGTCTGAAGTAACTCACCTAAATAAAAATTGATGGAAAGAAAAGTTTGCCACCGAAATGCATCTTTAAGCTTAGGTACTTTAGCAACACTACGGAAAAACCTCTGTTGTATTCTGTTTGTTTTTCAACAGATATGAAAAGTGACAGTTTATTTCACCACACATGACTTGTAGTAGACAGATTTAACTGAAAAGCAAATCTGTTTTTCACAGCCATATTTTGAAGCAGGCAGGTTATGATGGTAATAATGATGAAAAAAAGCCTCTGTAACTCTCACCAAGGTTTGATAATGTTTCCTCAATGTCGTCACTGCCTTCAAAATCCAGATTGCTTTCGCCTATTTTTTAAAATCCTTATTTCAATAAGTTTTATGAAACACTTTCTAGGTGTAATTACAAACAATTTTTGCTCTTGATTAAATTCCTTTTGAGAACAAAAAGAACCCACAGGCTACCTGAAATGGAAATTATGAAATAATGAGTTTACTGCCCATGAGTAGTTTTTTTGTGCGATCCAAAAAGACAAGGACATTTAATTACTTAAAATTGCCAGGCTCCTCGGGTATTCAACTTTAAATGTTACATTATACAATCATTATACAATAACAAATATACAAAATTGAAATTATGGTAATTATATCATGCGCACTTAATGCTTGTCTCTTTCGGGTATCTAGTCAGTCGCTCTTTGGGCTATTTTCTGCTCACAGTTGTGCAGTTATTGTAAGAAAAAAAATCTGTTCTTATTCCAATCATGCACTATTAGATAGAATACATGATATTTTTTTTACTCTCAGTTTTTAACACATCATTCCTGACTCAGAAGGGCTAAAAAACAAATGAACAATTTTCACACCTCTCTACAAGTTGTCCAGATCCATATGAAACATCCAAAATATGCATTCTTTGTAAGAAGTAATCAATGGAATTTTCTGAGTGAGTTTAAAGTAAAATTTTAAACAGTTTATTGATACAGAGTAATTGTCTTCCCTGTGCAAATTCAATGCGGTCGTTGGAAAGAAGTTTCTTTTCCAAATGCTGTCAAATCTTTCTTTCATCATGTCATGAATGCTTCTTGTTCCAACTTTATCACACTGTTAGCTTGGTCACCTCAGCAGACAAATACTCGCCTGTTGATACTATAATCCATCATATTACTGCAGGGGAGCAACGGAAATAATTTCCTATGACCCAAGGATCAGTTTCATCCTAGGCGTCCTGACTTGATCTCGCTAGGCTCTATTGACGTTTGAAACATCTCAACAAGCAACACATTAGCTATAATAGATTTAAAAAAAAAATAGCTTAGTCGCAAACTGGCAATTGCAATGGTTATCAACTACTTAAAGGTACTGTTTTCCATATATCTCCTTTCTCTAAGATGCCTGAATCAAAAAAACAAGGACTGAGGACGTAGTATTTAACAATATCAACCCAGGGACTACTTCCTAATGTTGGTAAAGTTAAGACATTTTATACAGGATCCTTTGAAAAATGCTGCCCCAAAGTTACATCCTCATCTCTTTTTTTTTAATTGTAAATCTCGACGAGGTCATGCTTATAAGATGATTTCAGTTTCTGCTGTGCTATGTGCTTCTTCATTTTATGAGTATAACTACAAATCCTTGAGCTGCTGACTAAGCTTCCTGCCTCAATGATGTCAACACACTGGAAGAATAAGAAAGATGTCATTCCTTTTAATGGCTATTTCAGACTAAAGCAGGAATCATTTTCAACGGGAAACCTTTCCAACAGGTCCGCCCACAGGTTGCTACATGGAGCAGTTTGTGATATGAGACACGGGGGTAATCCAGACCTCTGCCTGTTGTTTATTGCACACTACCATCCTCTTTGTTTTGGACTATCATAAAATGACTGTTGCTGGGTGAGTGAAGGAAATAATAGCTCATGGGCATGGTACCAGATATATGATGCATCCCATTTGACAATGTGTTGTTTGTGAACCATGACAACCAGCTGTTTATAGTGGGCATTTATGTATTCATTTTTTTTAATCCTTCCTTTGCTTTCAGCACCAGGGAATCAACCCTGTGTCATTAGATTTGAAAGATTGTTACACAGAGAAAGAGACAAATGAGTGAGAGTGACTTACAAAGAAGGAAATGGGCCAGTTGATGTCAATGTGGACCAAAATTGTACCTATTAAGCAACTGTAAGGTTGAGAAATACCTTCTCAATGGCCATTAACAAAAGCTCATTTTTTTACAGCACTTCTAGTTTTCTTACTCTTGTTCAAGGAAGGTAATTTGCATGACCCCCTATTGTCATTCACATCAGAGTATTACATTGTAGAGTAATTTGTGAGGGGTTACCAGACAGAAGCCGGTGATCTTTAGAATTGCTCGATAATTAAAGTGTTTGTGTGAACTATGGATGTCGAGGGGAGAGCACATTTTTAATTGTAGCCAGTCAACGAGACCTTGCATGGAAAAACAAACAGGAGTGAGATCAAACCGCAGGGTGTACCCTAGGAGCCTTTGTATATTTATAATGTGTTTAATGGGAGGGTTTTATTGTTTCTAACCAAAACAACAAAATTGGATTCTTTCTCAATGAAGGGAAAACAGGGCTAAAGTATGTATATGGGAAACAATAAATAACATGTAAATTGGATGCTGTCTAATGTAGTCATACATGTCATGATGGTGCTGGACTGGGATTCATTATTATTAGTAGTAGTTGAGATCTGCTCAATCTGCTTAAAAGATCAAATAAACAGTATAATAGTAAAAGTATTTTCAATAGTGCAGGCTTGATGTGTGTTAGTGATAAATATTGCATTTCAAATAGCACCTATTTTAATTTCCGATAAAATATTTTATATGTGCTTCCATTAATGCACAGTACAAAAATATATGTTAAAAAAAATTAAACTAATTCACAATTGTCAATTGCCACCAGAAAGTCACTGCATATTTATTATTGTTGACAGTGTACTCCAACATCAATGTGTCATTAAAAGAAATGGTTGGCATTACTTGCTATTTTATCCCTTTTGGGGATGCAGGTCGACACTATTGCAAGCTACAGAATAATCGCGTGCTTGAAAGTATTGTTTAAATAATTAAAACATCTCAATTTTCCAGGGAGTATGGTCATACACACATTTTTTTTCTTTTCAAATGTTTTATCAATGAGTATCCAACACTCCAACCACACTTGAAACCATCTGAAGTAGAGCAGACTCTTGTGGCAAAACATAGAAATCTACGGAACGAAATATGTGAAAAGTAGGACGAAGTCTTCTCATTACAACACAGAAACAGACAAACCAAGTACTCCTTCCTAAAATAGGTCAATTTTAGTAATATTATTATATTGGTTGAGATATATCGTATTTGGAGAACAGTGCAGAAAATGTATGCACACAGTACATAGACCTCACTAATTAAAAAAATATTATACTATAATATTTCTTATTATTGCTTAATTCATAAATGAATGCAAACAGGGTACTCAAAGATTTCTCAACTAAAAGGCTAGACCAGGGGTGGCCAAACTTTTCGGCCCGGGGGCCACATTGACTTTAAAATTTTGACAGATGGGCCGGGTCAGCACAAGATACGATACATATAAAAAACTGCATCCGTTAACAGTACATATGAAACATAAACAGAAAAAAAGGGCTAAAGTATTTACATACTCCTCACTCATCATTAAAGTAAAAAGTATAAATTACAAAGTAAAGTAGAAAGGAATGTATTAAGAAATATTAAAATCTAATTTAAAAAAAGATAGAAGGGCTGTAAAACACAAAAAAACAAATAAGAGTGAACAGAGCTACTGCCAATGTCTTCCGCGTGACCGCGCCATCTTGGGAATTAAAAAATAAAATAAAATAAAATGAAAAAAATTAAAAAACATTATTGGACAATGTCGGCGGACCGGATTAAAATGCCTCACGGGCTGGATGTGGCCCGCGGGCCGTAGTTTGCCCATGTCTGGGCTAGACATTGAAAGGACTAATCACCACTAAAAATCCTTCACTAGTGCAAAAACTTCAAAGTGCTGTCGATTTCTACCAGAAATAAAATTGTATGGTCTCTACGAACAAAACAAAAAATCCCCAGACAAGTGCCTGCGCTTTTCTCTCCCCAATTTACATTTACAAAACAGTTGCGTCATCCTTGCCTCAGGCATACACCATCAACAGTGGGACATATAAAATGCAGCAGTGTAAATTTGGTGCCTTGTGTGGATCTTTTTAATGCACATATAGATGCATACTATCATGCTCTCCTCAGCAATAAAAGGCCATTTGTCATGAAAGCTGGCCAAAGCACTATACAAAGAACTTGCTGACATGAATGAACAAGTATGCTTGCTCACAGAAAAGTAGGCCAATTTAGCAATTGACCCTATGAAATGAATTACCATTCCTAGTAAAATTTTCACAAATACGTCTTTTTTTCAAATAGCCACAGGTGAATAGTGACATTTTACTTCATGTTAATTGAAGGTCACTTTTAATCAGCAACATGCAGTGATGAAAACGTTCTCATGAGCACAGTGGAAGACTTATGTTGTTTTACTCTCACTCTCTCCCTCTAGAGGGAGTCAGAGACTATAAATCTATTAAATGGTCTACAAGGGCACATGAGCTGAATTTTAAGTAGCTTTTGGTAGTAAAGAAGATGGAATCAATGCCCTGACATTTATCCACGCACAAAATACCCAATGATCACAGTTCTAAACAAATAAGTACATAAATATCAAATATAAAAACAACAATTTGTCCATACTGTACAATAACAAATCACTTTGGAGTTTTTTTTCTCTAACAAAACATTACCTGCCAATCGAATGTAATTCATTACTACTATTATTTTTAGAATCCCATAGAGTGGAAAAATAAAGACATTCCTCAATGGACAACAAGGTACCGTATCTAATATGTTTAATTTAATTACTTTTTCTTTAATCCCCTCTTATGGCTCTGAGCGCTGACTGTTAGATCAATTCTTTTCGACCTCCTTTTGCCACTAAAGAGCCACTGCCTATGCCCACAATATTCCCTAATTTAATTGGAACTGCTTTGGTCTTAATGGAAGTGATCAATCTTCTTTAAACAACATAATCTATGTTCTGACAGACAACAGTGACACAGGCTTGTCCCCAGGGGCAGAAATCCATCACAAGTGATATTCCAGGCACCAGTAATGCACATCAAGGTACAATACATCAACACCTACACTTGTGAACAAGGTTTGTTCCACAAGGCCAACACAATAAATGACATACAGTAATTCTACCACCCACCATCCACGAATGAAATAAAGCAGATTCCAAGTGTTCAGCAATCTGACAAAATGTAAAATGTCAATAATGCATCATATTCCAGTGGGATGAAGATTAAATTATCAGCAGTAGTATAAAGTAGATGTCATTTCACAGCCATATTTGTTCTAAAATAGTATGTAATCAGGCTTTACCACATTTAAATTAAACATCTTTATTTTTTTAAGGACTTTTCCTTTCATTACTTCCATCTGCGTATCCTCAGGGTTGGAGGGGTGCTGGAGCCCAACCAACCATGAGCAGCAAGCAGGGACATGGTGAATTGTTTGCCAGTTTATCGCAGAAAACAATGAGATGAACTACAATTCACGCTCATACGTATGGCCAATTTAAAGTAATTATCGAGGCTATACTGCATGTGATAGTACAAACCCCACACTGGAAGGATGTAACACACTAGGGATTGAACCCTCAATCTCAGAACTGGATGTGCTATTCACTCCCTACCAGGCCATCCTAAAGACTTTTCCATATGGCGATTTTGTTTGCCTACCTGTCATCCCACCAGGGTGCTGTCAACACAGTCCATCTATTGGGTGACAACTGTCAAAGAGGTCATGTTTGTGTTCCTTCGTGATGTTGTTTTACGATCCTTCATCATGCCAGTGACCTTTTTTTGTCTGCATGTCTTTTATGTGCTGCCTTCAATTAGAATAATTGGTTTGTAGACTACCAAATTGTGTTGTAAATGCAGTTGTGGTGGAATGTATTGTCTAGTTAATTTATTCAAACAGTCCGAATGCACTTGGGAGGGGGTGGGGGGGTGGTATTGAGTTATTCAAGTTTCAGCTCTACCAAGTATATTTTTTTTAAGATGAGTGTAGATTTCAGGTCAAGTTTATTTGGACATTGTAAATGTTTATCAATGGGTATTTGTCAATTGATCAGTTTTATTCCTAGGCTCACAATTCTTCAAGAAAATGCCAGTTCCTTGCTAAGAGTTTGACATTGTACTGGCGCAATCTAATTTTCTCACCCAACCAGGTTCTGCGTTATTGGAGTCTTTATGAAAATTAAGGACATCAGGAACAATGTGAATTTTGTAAAAGTGGCTGTCATCATAACTCCCATGATCTTAAAGAATTTATACAAGAGTGCAAGGAAACATGACAGTGCATAATAGGATAGTCTTGTAGTATCCACAATGATCATTTATTTAGTAATTTCATATTTAATGTGTTCCAGATGCGGTTTCCCAACTTTAATTTACAAGTACAGTTGCATTTTATCTGGCAATGCCCCATCCTGTCCAGTGTCCACAATACTAACCACTAAACCTTTAAAAAAAAAATATATAAGTATATCAATTTGTATGAAATATGTTAGAAAGACACAAATGAGAAGAAAATGATCTATTAAGACATTGGAATGAATAAGACATTTTCCATTGGTGTAGTAGGGCAAGTGCATAGCGAAGTGAAGTTTCTGGTGGATGAGGGTGAAGGAGGAGCCATACACATGCAGGTAAATATAAAAAATAAAATCGAGCTGCGTTTAATGGAATATGAATCCAAGAAAAATTGCCTTTGACAACTATTCATCATTTTTCTAAACTGTGTAAGGCATATGTTGTCAAAAAGGCCATGAATTGTGAACACTTTAATAAGAGAGACCATTTAATCTCTTCACTCGCACTGCGAAGAACTCATGTTAAGAAACAGTGGCCCATTTTGCATTTTTGACATTATGGAAATTGATTTAGTTTTCTGAAATGGTAGCTCCCAGTGAAAAATCCCATATCTATTAGAATTCTTGAGCTGAAACTGTTTGAGAAGCTGCAGCCTGACATCAGTGGAACTGTTCACATCCCCCTAGAATCATGGTCACATTCCTGACCCTCAATGAACCATGAAGTCTACTGATATAGTATACACATACACACTTCTCTCTCTGATGTTCACAGTTGTGATCTGTATTCTTCGTTTACATTCAAACTATACAGTGTGTGGTCCTTATGGCACAGGTCAACAAAAGATATATGCTTATGGAGTGCAAGTTTATAGATCAAATCACACATAGCCACGCCTGAGCTCCCTTTGCTCTCAGTGTAATCTATGGTTGTGGCTCTTTGGCTGGAAATCAACACACAAAAAAGACATAGTGAGAAAACTATGAACATAGGACATGACGCATGACACAGATTAATTCCGGTCTGATGTAAACTTGAGCATGTCACGCTGCTCACCCATTAAGCCTCCAGCTGTATCCTTATAGCCGAAATGTTAGAAGGACATAAAACCATTACCTTAATTCTTACTGACTGTCTGACCTTTGGAGAGCAGTACAAGCAATAAATATGACATTTTACATTTTATCTTTTAAAACAAACACCAATGCAGTAAATGATTATTCTTTTAGATTACTATGAGCGAAACGACTATAGTTAGGTATTTAAACATGACAATAGGTAGAACATACTAAGCGCACTAAGTCAATAAATCATGCAGGTGAAATCCGGTATATTGGGCACTGTTTCTGTAATCAATACTTCTGATATCTCATGTTACGGAGAACACCCATGGGCATTAAAAATGTCGATTGCCCACTCTGCATGATGGTTAACCCCCCTATCATCTGCTAACCATTTTTACTGTAACCACATGCAAACCAAATGCATCTTGCTTTTTCAACCATGGCTAAGAGAGTAATGCACCATTCAGTGACATCTCTATTTTCATTTGTGGCCATTGATTGATTTGTCATTAATCTTGAGTTTGAGCACATTGGCAATGACAGGGCACTGAATAGAAGAACATGTTTTTTTTTCATGGCACTTTGCCAAGTTCCAGAAGAACAAGATAGTAGTTTCTTTCATTCTTCATGTGGGGTTGCCTGCCTCATTCCACTGAGTATCAAATACTGATTCTATCTAGGTACAACCAGGCAAAAAAACTGTTTTAAAATGCCATTTTTGTATCGAGAAATAAACATTAGCAAATATCTGAACCAAAGCCGTAATGTAGATTTATATATCTATATACTGCTCTGTAAAATTAGTCAACAGGAGCAGAGATGCCTACTAATTGGCTAATGATTTAAAGCTAGAGAGTGTCGTGCTTTCAGCAGGCATCCGACAAATAAGAGTCGTGGGGCCAGTATTCTTAAACATTGCTGTTGGTTCATCGCTAGAGGTGGTTAACCTCTCAGAGAAAGGCTCTTCCTTCTAGGTTGTACTTATCTCATTCCAGTCAGGTCTCGTGGTCTAGGAATTTACTGATTTATCTACCTTGTTTAATTGTTAATTTTTGTACATGGCAATCGAAAACAGATTTTCAGATGATCAGATCACACAGCAGCTACAGTTTACAGTAATCAAACACAAATCTTCACCGAAATTCCTATGATATTTGAGAATATCAGAGCAATTGAATGCCTATGCCAAGTCAATCAAAGATTAATGCATTCTCGTCACCATATATCCTCACTGGGTTCAAAGGTTTCCTGAAGTGAATCAAACAGACCAAATCAACAGAAAATGTATTATATTTCTGGCTGTATATGTACTTGCTACTCAAACATGTCAGAAGGAACAAACACTAAACAGCACCTTTTATTTCAGCTGACCTTACTTCATATTCAAACCTGCATTTAACCCTGCAAAAGAGATGCAAGACCACTTTGAACTATGAGAACCACATTTTTAAACTTGCATAAAAACTTCAAGACGATGGATTCATCCCAATAGATCTCCAACCACCCTGTTCTAAATCCGAGAGAATGAATAATTGTCTGAGCTTGAGAAATAATTGTTGCTTTCAACGCTAATGGGAAACGTGCACATTTATTATTCAGTCCAGAAGACAAAGTGCTCCACAATGTCAGGGGACCCATGAGTTATTGCTAAGTGTGAACTAAACTCAGACTAAAAAGGAAGCAGCACAGGCCTTGTTCACTCTCTCTTCCTCTGTCCTGATCCCCAATAGCTCGTGTGTCCCCCACCTCTGGCCATCTGCAGAGGCAGAGTGGCACCATGCAGAGAACTTGAGACTGCGTCGCAGCTGTGGCGCGTTCAGGCGGCGGCGGCTGATGAGCGCACTGCGTCTTTGCAGACAGAATGACAGACGGTGAGGGCTCTCTTGTGTCACTGCATCGCTTGACCACAGGCGGCCATGACTGGTTGAGAGAAGCCAGACAAGCATTACGGTCCTCTAGGGAGCACTGGGGGTTTTATGAGGATGTGAAGGGGAGGAATGTGGCAGGAGGGGTGGTGGCTCCAAGGTTTGCTGACCTGCAAGATAACACATGGCAAGAAGCAGACAGGTTTGATTTGTGAACATGCCGACACTTGTGCTGAGGGAAAGAGACACCAAAAGCTTGGCTGCCACTGCTGCTCACTGATCCAGTTTTTACATGTATACTCCTTACTCTGAAAAGTCAACATAACCCAGATGGAATTCCAGCAATGCACTTAAGCCTTGTTCATTTTTCGTGTCTAGACCCCAAGAGACTGTTGCTGTTATTTAGCCACTTATTTAGCTTCAAGTGAAAGCTAAGTAAAGTAGGTCTCAACAAATGAAAAACTGGATTTTGGAGGGCGGAAAAAAAATAAACCACATCTCCTATATGTGAATTGGGGTACTTTAGTGACCTTGTCTTAACTTATTTAGACCATTTAGGTGCTTTGCTATCTACTTGGTTTGAATGCAGACACATTGCATAAAATATTTTAGCTAAAACAGCTTTAAACATTAAATTGGGAAAATGGTGTTGTGGGACCTACTGAAGTACATTTTCTATGGCGGTGGACTTTCAGGTTTGGTGTCAAATGAGGATCACAACATTACAAGGAAAAACATTCAATCATTTTTCATGCTGCGTATCCTCACAAGGGTCATTGAGGTCCTGGAGGGACACACCCTGAATTGGTTACCAGCTTATTGCAGGTCACAATGAGAAAAACAAGCATTTGTGCCTACTACATTCACATCTATAAAGACAATTGGGCGTGTTCAATCGGCCTATGGTGCATGTTTTGGGGAGGTGGCAGAAAACTGAAGTAGCAGAAGAAAACCCACACAGGCACAGGGGACATAAACCCATACACAGTAAAGCCGGAGCCATGATTGAAACCTATAAGTATTCTTAGAAATGTGAGGTGGACATGCTAACCACAAAATCACCGTGCCAAATCTACAAAGGGTGAAGAAAAGAATTCAAACAAAAACAGTAACATTTGGTAAGTTTTTGATGTATGTAAATTAGAAATGATGCAGTCTAATATTTTGGGTAACAGATGGCTGATTTGTGGAGATGTGTCTCTGTCTCTCCTTGGAGGTTCTCACCAGCTTGAGAAACAAAAACAAACAGAACAATCATGCTATTTCACACACCGAGTGTTTCACCTTTGAAAATGTTCCCTGTTGCCTATAATCTTTTCCCAGTCTTTCACCTTAAGCTCCAACGCTTTTGCACACTTGAAAGAATAAGCACAAAAAAAATCTCAAAACTCTGTGTCAAACATAACAAGAACACATAGCACTAAACTATATTCAACTACGAATATTCCACTCAACACATAACAAGTATATACATTTCACATTAGTGACATGGCCTAGGGTGCAGGATACAGCCTGACTAATTAAATCCACTACAATAATAATAAGACCAAGATGATAAAACGAGCATCCCCGGTGGGCGAGTGCCTTAGAACATCAACACAGTTCTGAGATCAAGAATTTCAATCCCAGCTGGGTTCCAACCTTCCTTTGTTGAGTTTGCATATTCTCCCCCTGTGTGTGTTTTCTCCGGGTATTTTCCTCCCACATCCCAAGAGTCACGGTGAGTGCCCATAGTCGCACCAACCGTGAATCTTGTGATGATAAGCAGTAGGGAAAACAAATGGATGATAAAACCGAGAAGAATTTACAGTTTTTTTCCCACAGTTTCACGAATGATGGAAGTTTGTGAGTCTTGATGGATTATTTTTTTAATACTCTTTGAAAGGATTCTATCAATTAATTGGTGTGTAAAAATCCGTGAAAGTGGGCCTTGAATTCCCTTTTTCCGATTCATGTTAAGGCTTTGTATTGTTTGTAACCACATTGTCCATTGCTTGCCAATTCAAAGTTAGTTTCAAAATTGTTCTTGGCAAAAAGTCTATGTATTCAATAATACTGTTCACGCCAGTTTCAGAAGCTTCTTTGTCCTCACCCACTGCCAACACTATCCAATGCAAGTTACTTGAAACAGGATTCTGTGTTTAACAAAAATTTGTAAGATTACCCGCTCCTAAGGCAAATGCACTGGTGATATTTTGCTTATCTAATGTATTTTTTTCTTTATAAAGAAGCTCTCCCTAATCTTCAATAGCTTTTGAAATAATGTAGATGTTATACTTTGCATAAGCCTCCATTGAGCTTACATAACAATAGATTTTTGTATGTATACAATGTCAAACTTAGTTGTCTGTGCTTGTTAAATTATTCATTCATTCATTTTCTTTTTTGCTTATCCTCATGAAGGTATGGCATGAAGGAAACCGGTTGCTAACCAATCGCAGGGCACATGTACAAAAACCACCATTCACAATAGAGTTTAGAGTGTTCAGTCAGCCTACCATGCATATTAACCACACACCACCAGGCTAGGAATTAATGAATTAGTTTTATAAACTTCTTGGTCTATTAGCCTTTTGTAGAACGTTGTGCTTCTGAATACGTTTGCTCATAATCTGTGCATCTCCTGGCAGCTGAGCCTTCCTATTAATAAAAACCCCCTGCACACCTGGTGTCAAGATGTAAAGAGATGGCCTGATTTTGCAGAAGAAATACTTTTACCAATAGAAGGTGCTGTTGCATTTTACTATTTTGGCATTTGTTAAGGCTTTGAAGTGAAGCTGGTTGTTTGCTGGCACATTCTTTTTTGTTATGCTTAAGCTCGCAAGGGTTGCCAATACGGCTATCACAGCCAACTATGCACAATAGTAAAGAAACTGTGAGGCAGATGTGCTAACACTAGACCTCCGTTCTGCCTTTCTTTGTACAGGAAAAATGCAAATGATCAGTTTTAACATTGAAATGTGAATAGTATTGGACAATAAAAGAAAATAAATTTGAAACAAAGGCTACTGAATAAAAGAAAATCCTATAATTGTGTGGGTTTTTTTCATGTTACGTGTGTTTAAGTTTCTGCTCGTGTCCTCTGATCATGCGTATTTGAATCCCAATATTAAAGTCTTAGAATTTTTCACAAAAAGTCTGGGTTAATCTTTCTGGCTCTACTAGAGCTCTGCATCCGCAAATGCGGAGTTCCATGGAGGCATCACAGAGTGATAAAACTTCACTTATGACCACTTCAGGATATTCAAAGGCTTGAGGAAAAAGATTACAATGTTCAACAAGCTGAAGCTGGTACAACCCTAATAATTGGTGCTTGGCAGCAATTTTGCAGCTGCTTCAGTGGCCATTGGTGAGCCACGGGAAAGCAAATAAAAGGCATAAACTGCCAAGCCATCAAATATTGATGGTCTCACAGCTGACCAACTGATACCTGAAAGAACTACAAAATAGCTGCAGTGAGCCGGTGGTTGTTGTTGTTATTTTTCTTAGCAAAGTAAGACAGTATATACTTATAGGTAAAACCAAAATACCACACCTTTTTCATGTTTACCCCAGCAGAACTTTTATAAATTAGAAAAAAACGCAATCAGATTTTTCTTGGGTGGAATAAAGATGAAAAAATAAAAAATCCAGTCTTTCCAGGAAGGAGTGGTTTGATATAAGGGCCTTTCGTCAATGCTACTACTATTTTAACCACTCAAATATGAGTATCCTCAGTTATCTGCCCATCCTCTTTATGTATTATTACCCTTTAGTGCATGCATCCTTGCTTGAATCCATTAGTGTGTACTGCAAAGTGTCTCTATAGGGTCCTCTTACTGGGAGTGCTCCATATAGTAGCAGTGGAACATAAAACCGCAAGCATCTGGGCAGATATCTTTAATTGGTACACTGCACCCAACGTCAGTAATATAGACTCCAAATTGAGACGTAGGATAATTTCTTTAATGTACCACTCCTATTGCAATTTTTCTGAGGGTGAATTTCAAGGACTGGCTTGTATGTGCAGAACAATCCGAGGACTAAGACAAACTAATCGCTCGAGTGTCATACCATCCATGAGTTTCATCACAGGTTGAAGAGCCTTCTTTCGATCCAGCTGCATTTTAGGTTCTATAAACTTCAAGACAAACCTAATGTCTGGGATTTCAGTTATCACCATCATGCCTGATGGTCATTAATGTTCCTATACCGGTGATTGTTTGATTTTATTGTAATTTGGAACTAGCCATGTTGTAGAAATGTGTTTTGTTTCACAAAAAAACTACTAACAAACTAACAAATGTACATAGAGTTGGATATTTTGATTACAAAGAGACCATTCACACTCATTATCACAATGCCACCAACATGAATCAAGCCTGCACCGAAGTCAGGCGAGAGAACCACGACACCATCAGGCGGCCTACAGTCTTTTATATGAAGATTATTTGTGCTCAGTTGGTGTCTTGCATGGTGGCCAAGCGGCCGAGTGGTTGGCACGGCTTCTCACTGTTGAGGGATTGTGGTTTAAATCCCAGGTCTGTCCTCACTGTGTGAGGTTTTATGTTCTCCTGGGCTTGCCTTGATTTTTTCAGTGTACTCCAGTTTCCTCCCAAATTCTATAAAAATGCAGAGTCTGAACACTCTAAATTGCTCCTAACTATGAGTGTGAGCATGAATGGTTGTCCCTCTCCTTGTGTCCTGCGATTGGCTGTCCACCGATTTAAGGTGTCCCCCGCCTGGGGCCCATAGTTGGCTGGGTAAGGCTGAGGATAAGTGGCTCAGAAAATGAATGAATCAATGTTGTCTTGCACTTTAAAGGCAGTTTGAGTCATTCCCTCTGCATTTGAGTCAATACATTTGTCAAAATGTGAATGCATTGTTGAACTAAAATATGTGAACTGGTGTGGAATAGTTGGCCGGAAATACGAGATAGATTAGTAATTAATCTGTTTCTGAAAATTTCTAGACTCTTTCCTCTGCTTTCAAATGAAAAGATTAAAATTAAGCCCCTCCAGCACACAAACTGAGCACACACACTGAGCACACACACTGAGCACATAGTGCACTTGCTTCGCTCCTCCCTGAGCCCTCCTCCGCACGACCCTCCGCCCACCAACCCGGGACCAGAGTCACGTGCCTCACCGCCTCGCTTCTCAACGAGCCAACACCGCCACAAATCAAACTAACACAGCACTCACTAGTTTAGCTGAGGAGAGAGCGACTGAGAGGATGAGGAGAAGCAGTGAGGTGTTCACGGACGGATAGCCACTCCATCACCAGAAAGAAAAGACGAAAAGGGTTCATTAAAGGACAGATTCAAACATTTTTTCTGCAAAAAGAAGACTTTTGAAAACGGACCGGAGAGATGTGCGACGCGCATGTTTGGAGTCCCGTTCTCATCCAGCCTGGCAGACACTGGGAACGAGGGGCGAAGGTGGTTCTCAGCTCAGCCGTGGCTTGAATAGAAGTGGATCTTTTATTTTAGGCTTCGCCATGAGGATCCTGACATCCAACTTGTTCGCACTGCTCTTCCTGTGCGCATTCGCCGGCGTTTTCTACGTTTGGAGCTCACTCGAGGAGCGCTTGGAACGACACAAACGGGGCTTCGCGGTACCGGTCGGGGGGTCATTCTACCCCAAACTCCCCGTGGATCTTTCAGCAAAAACTTTTCGTACTCTGCTCGCTGTCCCGGCGGCACAACGAACCCAAATCAAGGCTCACAATGGAAGTCGCCATGACCACGTGAATGGAGATAATAGGAGCGCACGAGGGGGGTCGCTCGAGTCGGACTCCCCAGTGAGGGGTGGCATATTTTGGAGCACCTGGCTGGAGGATCTAGTTCCAGTGGGCTTCACTGAGGAATACGCCCGGGCTTGGCGGGACAGGGCGAGAGCATCCCGGGTTGTGAAGCTGGAGCCTGGATGTGGGAGGGTGTCCAATCAGCTCGCCACTTTCTCTGATGGTTCCAAAGCGTGTGTTCGCTATGGGATCAATGCTGACCAGGTGCAAGGGGAAACTTTGACCTATTACCTCGCTTGTTTATTGGGGATCCCCAACCTTCCCCCTTTGGTTCTCTCCCAGATGAACAGCTACAGCGAGCAATGGGGGGAGGTGAGGGCACGCATCGGGGCGTTACAATGGAGCGAGCACACTGTTGTTTCTCTCGCCCAGTGGGTCTCCAATCTGAGCGGGGTCGTCACACCTGCCCCGCTTCGACCGGACCGAAGCGGTCTGCATCCCGAGCTCCGGAACAAGACGGCAGAGGAGCTGGTAGATCTCGTGCAGTGGAGTGACTTGATTCTATTCGACTACTTGTCAGCCAATTTTGACCGGCTGGTGAGCAATCTGTTCAGCCTGCAATGGGATGCGCGCATCATGGAGAGGGACACCAACAATCTCTTGAAAACCCCCCGTGGGGACCTCGTCTTTATCGACAACGAGGCCGGGCTGGTGCACGGATTCCGGGTGTTGGGTATGTGGGAGCAATATCATCAGACAGTACTGAGCTCCGTCTGCGTATTCAGGGAGAAGACGGTGCAACGCGTGGCCGAGCTCCACCGACGCAGAGACGTCAGCAAAAGGCTCCTGGAGCTTTACAGAGAAAGCGAACCTTTGGCGGGCGAGTTGGGTTTCCTCTCGGAAGAGCACGCAACTATCCTCCAGGACAGAATAGACAGAGTATACAAACATATTTTACGCTGTAAAGAGAAATACGTGGAAGTCTGAAGATGAGCGTGTCACTTTTGTCTCGAATATCCAACGGAACTACCTCTTATGGATAGAATGTGACGCCTACTATATAACTATCTGTGCCATCTTTAATCCCTGCTGATTTATTTCACACTATGAAGCCCACTTTGTACATACTGTATTTGATTAGGATCAAATGTTAAAACTCTAATAGTGACTGCATGGGTTAACATAATGTAGGCCCTCATGCTCTCTAAATATATATGGATTATTGCCATATGGTCTGTAATCTAGATAAGATGAACTCCCAAGCCTTACAGTGTACAGTATTTAATACTCTGTTATATATCTGGTCATTTTCTTTAGAAAATCTTTTTGCACAGTCAGTTGTCCTATAGGCAGCATGGCATTTGTATTGTTATTGTTGTATTATGCCTTAAAATGTATCATTTGCATTGTACATGTTGTAAATATTCTTCACCAACTTGTTTTGGCAAGTCAGTGGTCTACTAATTTAATGAGCTTTGTAACATTCCAAAATGTCTTGCCCCCACCCCAACCATCATTTTTCTCTTAATACACAATAATTTATGTTAAAACAGTGTGTGCAGTTTGACTTTTATTTCGGTGTGTCAAACATTTAGCAGCATGAACAAGCTGCTATGTCGATCATAACACTGCTTTCATTGTTGTATAAATGGCATGAATGTTCCCTCTGAGCTGCCCTGTCAGCCAAAGGCACGCTACAACATGCTAATCCTTTATAATCTTACTAGGATTTATGAAGGAGGAGACAAGTGACATCATTTAATACATTTTATAAAGGATTTGCTGTTTTCCAACTAAATTGAAATGAGTTCCCATCTTCCACCTGAATCAAGGGCTTAATTAAATTGTTTCATCTGTTGATTTAAAGCATCTCCCCTTGATTAATGATTTTTTTTTTCTACCAGCGGACGGTTTTGTTTACTGTTTTTTAAAGGTTAATTTCGTCAACCTTCTGCCAACAACGAGAGTTTATTGGTTCCATATTGGACTTCTGAGAAAAAAAGCCAATGATATACAGTGCAGTAAGCTTCGGAAAGTCATATTTTCAGCCTCTCGCTATTCTGCAGCTGGTTTCTTTTACTACTTTGGTATGTTCCGCCAACTCCCAGGCACATCTTAATTTGGGGAGCTCTGGGATGAGAGGGTTAGCTGGTGATATTCCATGAGTGAATTTTCCATCATTTCTTATCTTGGGTAGTTGCAATATGTTGTTTTTCTTGGTGGGTCGCAATGACAGTAGCATCATGTGGAGGGTGAAGCAGGCATTATAAGCATTTTCATCCGGTGCAACCACCTGCTTCTGAAGCTTGATAGCTCAATGTGTGGACTAACTGTAGGAAAAGGAGGTCATGGTAATGGGTTGCCCTCTAGTTCTACATTTAATATGCCGACTTGAGTTTCACTGAGGTGAGGAGGGGGTTGGGGTGGTTATTTGGACCACGTGCAGCTGGGCACCTTCTAGGCATGCCTGGTCGTGTTGGATCCTGCAAAGAGATTTACGACGAAATGCAGACACCAGGGATTAAACACAATGTTTAACTGTGGTCTACATGTGTAAACCAGACTCACAACCTTCCTGCTTCACTGCCTCTCACACTTTGCACTCGGATCCACGTGGCTGTATCCACTGTTCACATCACCCTTTCATTTTATTTGTTAGCCATGTAAACATCTTATATGTATAATGACGTCAAGAAATGTATTTGCTTTGAAGACAGTTTAGAATTAACCGTTTCTAAATTACTCACACATTCTGTTTGAGTTGGTTCAAGTCCACACCCAATTTATTCTCATCCATAAGCAACAAATTCCTGTGTGACGCAGCCCAATGAATTAAACTTTTCCTATAGCTCACAGCTTGAAAGCTGTGCGTGGTGCTTAATTACACCCTTCTAACTGCTAGTGTGCTGTTTCTCTTTACATGTGGTACTTTTCTGTGTGGGTACAATGAGTTGCAGGCTGTGACCATCATGCCGGCTGAGATGCAGCTGGTCCCAGCACTGATCTTCAGGTACTTCAACTGATCTTCCTTTTTATGTCCACATTGCAAACATTCCAGTGGAGCAGAGGGAGGATCATCTCCATGGACACGCACACACACGCAGTGATTTCCCCACCAGGAAAATGAAACAGGAACCAGCTGTGCATACAGACTGTCTTTAATGTTCAAGGTTTTAACCCTGATCTCTTTCCCCTGACTTTAAATGACTCCCACCAGAATGCAATGATTGGTTTTAATATAAATATGGAAAACATTGCATATATATATATATATATATATATATATATATATATATATATATATATATATATATATATATATATATATATATATATATATATATATATATATATATATATATATATATATATATATATATATATATATATATATACACACATACATATATAGATTAATCTCCCTATAAAATGGTGTGATTCATGCAACATGGACATTTATGTTTTAATTTTGTGATGATCCATTTTAATCCATTTTAAAATTAAAAATAAAAATTGTTACATTAAAACAAATATAAAGAACAAATGCTTATTTTATTGATTTTTTTAACTCTGTCGACTTACGAGCAACCATATCCAAAGCGAGTAGGCTAACAAGAAAATATTATAAAATATGGAAAGAGTTGACATTTTTGTGATCACTTACTACTTGTGGGGGGCGCAGACAACCTATATAGATTATTAAAAAAAATAAAGTGGATAAAGGAAGGTCTAGCTAGTTTCCCATGCAACAACAAGTCACTAATTAGGGTCTCTCCTCAGTGGCCCTGCTGTGTGTGAGTGGTTAGACGTAACTGGAATTCTTTCGAGGTTACATAGTGCAGGGGACTTCCTGCACATGGTTGAATGATTTCATTATAAAACACATAGGAAGAGAGTCACTTAGTCACAGCTGAGTGGATACCGTCCATAAGGGGTCAAGCGGGGGGTTGGGATGGGTGCTGGGGCAACGCCTAGAGGGGCTTTCACACTGTCAGCTGGACATCCAGGCACTGGTGTACAAGGAGAGCTGACACAAAGCCTGTCTGTGTTCAAACCAGGGGTACAAACATGAGGTCATGGATTTGGGGTTTGTTCCTTTAAAAGCATGGAAGTTGTATTCAGGCTAGAGAACAATTACTTTCTCAGCAAAAAAATGTGTGAAATGCAAAATTTCCCATCAATTAACTACAAAATTATACAAATACTTTTTGGTCGACATTTCGACATGTCATTCAAGTTTAACTTTGGGCTTGGATGTATTTAACTCAACCTCAAATTGTGATTTTGCATTTTCTAGAGCTCTTAGGGGCAAAATGAAAATGATTAAAGACTGCTGTATATCAGAGAAAATATATAAACTGCTGTTGTCCAATCCCTCAGTGATGACATGCTTGTAAATTAAAGAAAATATTGCTCACTGCTTTATCATTCCTCCTTTCATAAGTTTTGCTCCTTTCATGTCATGCATCGATTCTCTAGGTAGTTGAGTCCATTCTTATTGTTTTGATGTAAACACTAAAGCAATTAGATGTATATTCTTTTTACAATATATTGTATGTTGTATATACACGTCAAGAAAAATCCATGTGCAATCGCATTAAGAGCGCTTCATTCATTCATTCAATCATTCTCTGAAACATCCTCACAAGGGTCGCAGGGGATGCTGGAGCCCATCCCGGCTACCTATGGGCACCAGGCTTACGTAAGGTAGTAGATTTTTTTTCAGACTTTTGTAATTTCAGTTTAATTGGATGTAAAACAGGGACATAATATAAATCTATTCTTACAGTATATAACTATACTGTGACTTGTATCAAGCACAACACCCCATATTTTAAACTTTTCAGAACATTTCATTGGTTGATTATCAGAGACCAATGATTGAGACAAAATTTCAACTCTCCATACATTTGGTCTTTGACAAGACTGTGCTTTCATTTAGTACACAAAAAATAGTCCTTTTCTCAACCTAGCAGATAGGTAAGACAATATTCTGCAATTCAGTGCAGTGTTACGTCACAATAAATTAACATTCAGCTCACTGAAAGGAACACTTTTTGAAGAAAGGTAGCTAACAAAAGATTTTGCTGTAGTAATTACATTTCTTTGGTGAGTCACCTTTTATTCCCCAGAAATAACTACTACTTAAATAGTCAATACTAAGCTATTTTCTCTTATGCTGAAGCAGGAAAAGTAGAGTAAAGAAATATTTGTTTACATGTAAAACAGTTAAATTGGTTGAGAAATGTGTCATTTTAATGGCTTATGGAAAGTGGAAAAGCATATATACTCTGTTTACAGTTAAAATATTTACTTATAACATTTAAAAGGTCAGTGGCGGAACAAAAGTGTACAGAGCCAGGGTGTGATGAGTATCAACAGGCCATTTGGATGAAGTGGATGAGTGTGGGAGGGTAATAGGGGTTATTGACTCATAGGGCCCTTCAGGCAGGGATCTTTTAACATTTAAACACTACATTATAGGTCTGTGCATCATCTTCTGTTTGGTTTTTACCCCACCCTCGCCCAACCATGTACACTCTATGCCCGCAAACCAGGCCCCCTAGAGGACCAGATCCAGGTGTAGCCGCACCCTCAGCAACCCAAAACTCTGCCCCTGCTACTTGTAATATTATTGAGTGACATAAGAGCTGTGGAAATAGTACCAAATCCCAATGTACACTAGCAAAACCCTGGAAAGTTCAGTAAAACTGAATTGCTGTCTATAAGAAAAATTCACGATGTTCAGTTTATGTTCGTCCATACTAAGTATTTCTACTGTTTTGTTTTAGGATGATTTATAATTTTTAATAGGGATACTTAGTGTGGTTGCCGGTTTTGCTCTTCATCTCCAGATTACAAAGAAAATATTGAATGGGATTTGATTGACGTGTTTAGGCACTCATGAACTTTCAGTTATGCTTAGCTGCAGCAAAGGTAAAACTTTGTAGAGCATACTCATTTGCATGACGTTCATCTTTATGTAAATGAGTATTAGTGTATTTATGGAAATTACTTTGAGGTTTTTTTTTCACTCTAGCTTGTCAAACACATTTCACTGTACGTAGAAGGTACATAAAGACCAGCACCTGCCCATTTCTGAGGTAGCACAAATATGATAAAATTATTTCCTTCAAAGGTGCATTTTGTAGACTGGCGAAAGCTTGCACTTTGGAATGTCAGTGGGAAGCGTTGTTAAAAGCCATAATCACTCATCCACACTAATTAGCAGGGATCTTTTTGGAGTGGTTTTCCATTCCAATTCAAAACATGCTATCCAATTTCAGAAGCAAAACAAGTAAGTTCCTCAAGTATTAAGCTTAAAGCATTGTTTACTTGAGCTTACAATTGATGCTTGATGTGAAACTATCACAAATCCGACAATAACACGATGGAATTATTTTATTCACAAGTGAAGACAATTATTTTCATACTTGCTAGTTTGAGTTGACATTTATTGAACAAAAGCTAATTTCCATCCTTAGTCTGTGTCATAACAACAGGGAATTATTGAAATGGAGGACCAAGTGTTCAACAAAAGTAAGAAATAACACTTAAAAGTGTAATTTCTCATATTGTCTGCAAAATTTGAACATTGCTGTCGTTTGGCTCACTAATAGGAAATGACTATCATTAGAAATTGTACCCTAACAATGTTTTTTTTTTAACCGCACCAGTTACGTTGTAATTTTAATGCTTCAAATGTATGTTACTTCTATTCCTGTAATTAAGTGTTCATGCACCACTCAACTAGAGAAACTGGCATAGCCTTCACTGTGGTACTTGTACTAAACTAACAATTGCCAGCAATATTGCTGTAAATCTAAAGTCAAAAAATGATATTGGCCCTTTAGTGCTTGCTTGACAGAAGAATTTCAGCTTTTGCGATTAGCTCAGTTTGCTGTGACAAAGTCATACAGGCTTTGTGCCAGACATGCCTGAAGTGTAGAGAGAATCAATACATAGAAGGGCAAGAGGACGTGTGATGACAAAATTCTTCGACCCTGCTGAAAAAGCACATTCCTCCAGGCTGACTTGATCCGTTCCTGCCTCACTTGTTCTGCCAGTTTCAGATTGTAACCTATCCAAGGTGGTGTTCTTGAATTATACCTATCACTGACAGTGCGGGAACTCTGTAATTTGGTAATTTGTATGTAAATTGTGTGTTTGTGAGACCATCGTAGTCTGTTGTACCGCAAAAGCACTACATCTTTCTATGCTGTTTTCTCCTCGAAATGATTGAAGCTGCTGGAAGGTGTCAAAAGAGTCAATCAGTTAAGTAAGTATGTGACAGAGATTGTAGGGAATGAAGCAGGGGGCACTCGAGCATGCAGGAGTGGGGACAGGTGGGTTTTTTTTGGGTTGGATCCAGGTCCTGATAACTCTCCCCCAGTATCAGTGAGATAATGCAACAACTCAACCAAATAAAACAATAGTAGCCTTATAGCTGACTATGTAGTTTTATTGGCATTTGAATAAAATTTGATGTGCCTTACTGATGGTGCGATGAGACCACCTAGTGCTGAATACAGAAGACTGGAGGCAATCTGTCATAAGTGTGACATGATAATACAAATATAGCTTAATGAAGCTGATGTGAGTTGATGGATAATCTGCTTTTGGCATGCATGCAAAAACAGACCATAAACAAGAATGGATGTAGCCTACTTGTCTCGAGGGGAAAACAACAGAGACACTTTGTTACTAAAGGTCAACAAGTTGGCTCGAAAATCTGCCTTGTTCTTGAAATGATTCATTACCTCAGTATAACAAGGTTAAAATGTCCTTTTGAAAATGGTCCCAATTGCAGTCGAAGAAAATAAAACATTGTGCATTGTCTTTGTCAGTGTCCTAAAATTTTAAGTTTTTATAATAATGAAACAAATTGTAGTCTATTTGACATCAAAATCATACTCTCACTCCTCCTCACTCACCACTTTGGCAAAACATTAAACAAAGCAGTGACAACCAAAATACCAAAGTCAAGACTTCAAAGCATAGCATTGCCTTCAAAGGCCATAGACCAACGACTAAAATCACAGTAGTGAAAAAAAACTTTCATCTAGTCAATGACGATGTGCGAGGTATAACTTTCATAATTTTTTCTCTGAACCACCAACATTAAAAACAAGCCCCAACAGTACTTCTGAATGAACAATCATGGCTTGTGATCTAGTTCCTTTTACTGCTTTGATTCACACAAAAAACATTTAAAATACAAACACTATTTTCTACATTCTTCAGAAAATTTGTTTAACATTCAATATTCTCCTCCAGGGCGGTCCGGAGAACGAGTGGCTAACGTGTTGGTCTCACAGTCCTGGGGTCCTGTGTTTGATCCCAGGTCAGGCCTCCTGTGTAGAGTTGGCATGTTTTCCGGGCACTCTGTTTTCCTCCCACATTCCAAAATAATATGCATGGTAGGGTGCTTTTTTTCCATTTTCTGAACCGCTTCAGCCTCATTAGGGTCACGAGGGGTGCTGGAGCCTATCCCAGCTGACTTTGGTTCAGAGGAAAAGGGGCAATTCAGCCTATCATGCACGTTTTCAGAATGCGGGAGGAAACCAGAGTACCGGGAGAAAACCCAAGCAGGCCCTGGGGGAACATGCCAACTCAACACAGGTGAACCGACCTGGATTTAAACCCAGGACCCCAGAGCTGTGAGGCAGGCTGCTTGAACACTTAATTGCCGTTAGGTATGAGTGTAAGCGTGAAAGGCTGTCCCTTGCCTCGTGACAAAAGTCAGCTGAGATACGGTCCATCACCCCTCCCCTCGACCCTTATGAGGCTATGAATATGAATATGAATATATTTATGTATTTTTGTGAATTATGTTGACCGTTGTTGATACTGAAGCGATATTTTGAAATCAGAAACATTATTCAGATAGTTAATCAAGCATGAGTTTCTTAAAATATGATTGGATCAGGTAAGATGCTCACTGGGTCTCACCAAGTCTTTCCATCCAACCACATTGACTCATCCACAGAACACTGGATTATTCTGTTGCAGAATTCATGGCTGTGGTCATGAGGTCTGTGGCACACTTGCTCCTTTGTGAAGATTTTTTCATGCATAATACTGTTCGCTTGAGTTTCCCCCACTCGTGTGGAGATGCGTTTATATTATGTCACATGCTTTACTGACTTGTCTCAAAAAGGAAGTCATCCAGTCTCAGCCTTTCAAACCGGCTGTTTGCTGCTTTAGTGCAACCTAGCATTACCTTAAACAAAGGAAAGAAGGGTGGGTAGTCTTACTCACTTCCTAACCCACAACAGAGGAAATTTTAATGACCCTTTAGTACACAGAGAACAATTTAAAAACATTTTCAGGAAGTATAGATTCAATATAGTAACGCTGTGTCCTTTTCCGGTTTATTTTTTACCTGTTTATTTTATCTGGTTACATACAGCTTCCAGTCCTGTGTAAATATTTCCATTTTGCAAACATTGGCCATCGGCAAACTACAAAGACAAGTGAGTTTTGATGGAAGATGAGTATTCACTTTATCATTGCCATATGTGCCTTTTTAACTCAGATATTTCATCCACATTGACAGTCATTTTGTCTGCTGTTTTGCTTTTTGTTTTTATTTGAAACCTCATCCCATAATATTATTTATCTTTCCATAACCCAAAAATACAGTGTTGAGAAATAAATCTAAAAAACCTTTTAGATTTCATTTAATAATAAGGTTTGCCATCTGCAGGACTGCACTCCAGACATTGTAAAGAAATGCTGATAGTATTGAATGCCTTTTAGCATGTAAATGGTTGGGACACAACATAATTACGTACATCAGTTAATTAAACAATCATTTGCTGGCAAAGAGTCTTCGCTATTTGAATTTGAATTGTTCAATTAGGACATGGTTCCAAATTTCTAGAAACAGCAAGGACAATGGCCCGTTTCCCAACATGATGTGTCATTTAGTAAAACTGCACAGCAGAGTTTTGGCCATCAGTTTTAAAGCGATCAAGTGTACTTCTTTACAGGTCCTGTAAAGTTGATTTAAAACAAATGCATTTTTGGAAAACCAGTACAATGAATAACTGTGTATGATCCAAATCCAAATTTGAATGATGGGAAACTGTGAGTCTCTGAACACTGAACACTGCTGAGTTGCCCTTGAGCAAAAACAAACAACATACAGCAAAACAATGCCTTCTTTTTTCTTTAGGAGGACCAATTCTCTTGCGTGCAGAAAAAGGATATGCATATAAGTATGTGTACATTGGCATGAGGGAAATCAAGAAGTTATTTACACTCCTCAAAAACATTATAAACAGTACATTTTGATTGTTCACATTTTTATACAAAAATGAAGTAATTCAAAGTAGACAAATGTGAAAAGTAGGTGGATCATTTCCTATTAGTTAACTTTAAGAGGCAAACTTCTCGTTTGAAGTTTGCAAATATTTTCATTCAACAAAACATATATGTATAAAATGTTCCAAAATTGTTTCAATAAAGAGCTTTGATTTCGTTTCCGTAGTTGTTTTGTAGGTGCAATAAAACAGTTGTGTTTGGAAAAAAATGTTTCGTATTTTATCACTCAAGAGACTCATTCGATATATTAGCATACAATCAATTTTCACTGTAAATAATGGCCAACATATGAATAATATACTGAAAGAGGAAAGCAAAGGCACAAACATTTAAATTCAAACTTGCCACAACTGTCCATTTTTGGGGTCGAATGGTTGAGTTCCTTTGGGCATGTTGATCCTATTACACAACACTGAATAAGCAAGTCTAGTGACTGAACCCAGACACGTTGAGTGTTATAAACAACAAAAACAAATCCATTCTCAACACCCTTGAATTGACAGAACGTTATCTATCCATTTAATGATGCAATTTGGAAAAACCCATCAACTTTCTGTGTTTATTCCATAATTTGAATAATAAAATAATAACCACAATTTGTTAAACCCATACAGCTAGCTATCATATTGTTTTTCATGGATTTTTATACATCCCATTTCAATAGTACTTTAACACGCCTTTATCCAGTCCAGGTGTTCCCATAATTCACAAGGCCTCACATACCATGACGACATTTGTGAACTTCAGAGGCACACCAGCAGATGAAAGGGAAGATTTATAACCTGCTGATGGACAGTGAAAGTGAGAGTGCAGTTGGTATGAGACGTAGCAAGAATAAGCAATGTTTGTTGTAGTGTCCTCTAAATTTTACTTAGTGAGAAACATTTCTCATATATGCTGCACTTTGTACAGCTGCAGTGCTAAATCATTTCTTTGCACACTCTAAAAAAGTGGCGCACAGCTCACCTCATGGCCCATTTGAGGATTTTCTAGCTTCGTCTAATGTATATAATTATTTGAGACAAGGTTTAGCTTTTCATTTTCAATGATTTTAAAGGTGACCCTTTGTAGATTGCTTCTTTTATTGGCACTGGATACAATATTTCCCCGCTTTAAAATGTTGCTTCTTAGCTTGTGACTTTGATTATGAAATCCAAGGTCGTATAGAAATGTCTATCCTACCCTATTTGAGCATGTCTGTGGAGATTTGCATTTGCATGTATGCAGGGCATAACCATCTGTGCTCAACTTGCTCATTTTATAATGCAGCGGCTTTTGTTCTGTGCTGAGTTCTTTTTTTCCCTAATGTCTGCCTCTGTAAAATGTAGTCATTTTTAATGTTACTTTTGAATTGTGTAAAGACCTTTCTTCATTCATTGTCCACTGAAGCTCACAGGGGTCATGGGGCGCCCGAGTCCATCTGATAACGGGCTGTAGTCAGGGCAGACCTTGAATTGATTGTGAGCCAATCGCAGGGCACAACAAGAAAAACAACCACACACATAGACACTCATGCCTTCGGGCAATATTTTTTTGGCATGTGGGAAGAAACCAAAGCACCCTGAGAAAACAGGGAGAGCAAGAAAAGGAAGGCCGATCACACCAGAAATTGAACCCTCGATCTAAACAAACCCAGATAAAATGTGAAGTACATTCATCATTCATTTTCTGAACTGCTTTATGCTCACAATTTTCACGCGCGGTGCTGGAGCTTATCCGAGCTGACTGGGCATGTGTGAATTGGTGGCCAGCCAATTGCAGGGCACAAGGAGACAAAAAAAAAAAAACTGTCAAGCTCACACTCAGACCTAGGGGGAATTTAGACTGTCCAACATACCTATCATGCATGTTTCTGGACTGTGGGAGGAAACCACAGTACCCTGAGAAAACCCACACAGGAGAACTTCCAAACTCCACACAGATAGACCAACCTGGATTTGAACCTAACCACTCAGCAGTCGAGCCGCCTCTGCAAAGTACATAAAATCCCCAAATATAGACACGAACGTTTTGCTTGATTTTCTCTTCTTAAACTGCCAAGAATTTCTTCCAGAAAGCTGTGTGACTAATACCAAAAGAAACAAGACTTATGTTTTGTTTTACTTTCCTTTTGGTTGTCATCTTTAAAGGGATGATCGTTTTTCCAAATCTGAATGTTAGTGTTTCCATGAACTAGGGTGAACCAAATGGCCCAATGTGTCATGTCTGCAAATCAACATAAAGAGCACAAATTCTGGACATGTGTGCTTACCCCGAAGTGACACAGGGAGGGTAAAAATAGAGGCGACCCACATATTATTGTGCCAGACAGAATGTGGCATCTGCTGTGCAGTGTTTGAAAACCTCCTCTCCATTTCACACCCCTCCCCCCTCACCTTTCATTCTTTCAATTGATTCAACCCTCAGCCCCGCCTCCTTTCCATTTGTCTCTTTGGGTCTTCCTGGTATTTTTCCCCCCTCTCCCTTTCTTCATCACATTCAATTCTCCAGTTTCTGTCTTAGTGCCCCTTTGCCCACCTCCTTCACACGTTCTGATACACATCTGTTGCCATGTGTTGAGTGTTGTGGAAAGGACCCCATTCCTTTTTGAGGAAACAAGATCTTATTTCAAAACATCGAGTGGAAACTCGAGAGGGTAGCAAGTGGAATAGGAATGAAGAGAAAAGGGTGAGGGTAGTTGAAAGGATATGTGTCCCCCCTCCAGTAATTGAAATCCTGATGTTATATTTACATTTGTGAACAAATTCTTCCTTAGGGAGCTACACATGCATGCAAATACAAGTTAATCCTTTGGGATTAACCAGTGTATTTGCAAGGCAATTTTGAAAAGGTTTGCAACTCTGAGAGATAAAAGCACTCATTGTGATTCTCTGCAGGTTATTCCTCAACCAAAGCCAATGCTAATGGTTTTGTGACGCAATACTCTGCTTTCCCTCAACCTGTGCGAAGTCAGTTTAACCTTTCTCTTCCTATTTTCTCTTGTAATACTTCCTTACGTTGCACGACCTATTGCATGTATATAGTGCACTATACATAAGAATGAGACTGAATGGCTCAGTAATGGCATTCTTCCATTTTTCACGTACATTCAAAAATTGTACGATCTTTTGTTCCCCCAGAAATACACTGCTTAATCTTATAATCTTTTTTTGGATGACTCATGTCGATTTTTTTCAGTGAGTAAAGACAAAAATGTATAGACCGTAAGGCATAAACATAAGGCCACCCGTGCACACAGACACACACCTACAGATTCACAAAGTCGGCACCTTAATAACCATTTTAACAATCATTAGATTCCATCCTTCAAATGAATAATCCTTACGTTTTTCTCCGCCCACCCTTTCATTGCCACCCTTTCAGTTCCACCCTCTGGGTTTCATAGCCTCCCCTCTTCCCCCACCACCTGCTTTGACAGGTACTTTTCTATTAATGTTTGCTGACACAGCAGTGTGTCCGCCCTCTAGCAAGCCAATCATTGCTTTAGGAGTCGATGGTGGAGATTCACAGTCGGATCGCAAGAATAGAAAAAGGGACGAGGCTGCGGCAAAATGGGAGCCTCTTCAACTGTCAATCGGAGGAAAGATGACGGTCATCTTTTGGTCCTCTTGTTTGCTCACAGACCATTTTTCCATCTGCTAAGACGAAATTCTATACCCATCCTTTTATACTGTTTCCTTTTGGATCCTCATAACAGTTTTGTTCGATCCGTCATCGCTTTGTTCCTCCTCAAACCGGTTCCTCATTTTTTCTTCTCATTTTCAATCTTCTTTGTGTTGTTGCCTCCTTGCTGTAACATCAGCATCAGAGGCATTGAAATAACCTTTCAGGAAAGGTTATTCAATTGAACACTGAATACCCACCTTTAAATGTCTAATTACCTTGGTGATTAAGGCAAATGCATTGGCAGTTACTTATCTTTTATGTTCCTATTTCTCTCAGAGCTGGAAGAATTATACCTTTTTTATTGGAAGGTGCAGTGCTGTCTTCAGTTCACTGCTAGACTATAGGATATGGTTAATGATAGATGATCTTCAATGTATAAAGAAAGAACTATATGATTTCAAAATAATTGATGTGATGTCCTTTAAGAATTACTCCATTTAAAACAAATGATATGAAACCAGCCTCTGATTTTGTAAATTTGAGTGGGAATATTTGAAGAATTCAAAATAAAAAAATAAAAAAAGAGAGTAAGGCAACCTTCCTTTCAGACTGACTATTATGTTGCATTTTCTACCCCTGCAAAATAAAAATATTTTGTAAAATTTGCTAAAAATAAATGTTTTGTTGCATAAACCTTGAATGCCATTTGGATTTTACTTCATTTAAAACAATTAGGAGCCAAAATGAGCCTGGTATTTCATTAGAAAAGAGGTTGGGGTTTGTTTATGACAAAGAAAAGGCTGCTAAATAGACACTTATATTAATAATAATTTTACATGTATCAAAAATGAATTGTTTACAGTATTTTAGCCTTGTGACTTTTTGTAACCTAATAATATTTCCTTGTCTGGAATAACAATGGCAAACCTCCACTGTGGTTTACACAAACTTTATTACTAATACAGCAAACATAGCCACTATGAAGTACAGCCTTGGCGAACAATGGCTGAGCATTAGCCATTTTTAGAAACAGATAGTGTGGCTGAAGCAGCAGCACTCTAACTGAAAATGGCTTTAAAAATTAAACATAACTCCACCCCCTCATTTTCATCATCATTTTCCCCATGCTCACACGTCTCATGCAATGGGATGGATTGGGGCCCACTGTCATTGGCAGTTTATAAGGCTAAGAATTTGACTCTACTCCCTTAATGATGCGTGTTCAGACAATGAAACCTTAACCCTACAAAGATTATAGGGATTTCAAAGTTGCAAGCATCTTGTGAATGTTTTAAATCCACATCAGTGCCTAGAGGCCATACATTTGAGGCACAGGAGATTTGGCCACATTTAAGAGGCTCCTGAGATCAACCTTGGGACAAATACTGAATGTCATAACTGCAAAAACAGAGATATCATGCTTCATGTCCTGGCCCATCAAAAATGACAGATGGGTGTCAAAGTCTGGAAGACAGTTGAAAAATGTGAAGCTTTCAATGTTGGTACTTGACTTGATACACGCATGTCTATAGGTATTTTGTGTGTCCGTGAGTTTTTATTTTATTTTAGCTATATAGCGAGCCCCACTTTTATCTAAACTATTTATGCAACAGGTGAGCTCTAGTTTTTTAAAAAGTACTCCAGTCGGACAGAAAAATCTCTTCACGTCTTCAGTCAGGACAGCAAAGGTTTTTTCAATGGACGGTTTATCACTTAAATTACTGTCTTGATGTCAAATACCAGAATAACCCATGTGGAGTCCATTCCTCAAACTATTTTGACACCAATTGGCTGACAGAGCATCACATTCAAGCCTCCCACACTCATAGTCAATTGCTTTTAATAATTAATAATATACAGTCATCCCCAGAAAAGCAATTTTTGCCTTTTTGAAAAAGGAGGCAACCATTAAACAACTGAAAACCACTCGTTCTATCTCACTGCCCTACAATTAGTGGTGTAAGCGAAAAAGCGAATTTCCCAGATCACATAGCATGTAAAAAAGCCTGATAGAAAGTTAGGATCAAACAAGATAGGCAACGCTGGTGCAATCAGCGCCCGGCCGCAAATGCAGTACAGAACCTGCAAGGGTTCTGATTCACAAGTTTAACTATAATGAATGAATATCTATTTTGGGATAGATTTATTGGATCTATAATTTAAGCATCTGAAACTCTTGGTAACCTCAATAGTCTCTTCCTAAATTAGGAATCTTACTCTGATAGAGTAACTTTCAGATGTTTTTTTATTTATTTATCAGTAGTAAGGCAAAAAGGCTCAAGAGTGTAGTCCATAAATCTTTGCTACAAGCAGACTGTAATGATATGACTTGCATGAGACACATGAAAACAGCAATAATGCATTGATGGTACGAATTGGGAAATAAGGAGTATGGCAGAATGAAATAAAATGCATTTGAATGGTAGAGTTTTGAAACAGAAGTGTAGATTTCTTAACAAGGTGAACTTTTCAACTGTATTGTAATGATTAAAAAAAATCAGGTCAAATGCATGTGTTTGTCAACTACTCTAAAAATACTGTAAATGTGCTATTGTTAGAAAGCCTGTTTATTTTTCTGCCCAGCCCTAGAAGTTCTCTTTGATTATACATAGTTGACTATTTTAGGAATTGAAGTTTCATGTAACAAGACAAAAACAATTGACATATTTATTTAAGAAACATGAATCCCTTTATTGTAATACAAACAATAATATTTATTTTTAACCTTTTAGCTATAGCGTTAGATGCATGCCAGAATTCCATAAGCAAAATTTGAAATATTGCCTGCATAAAATGTGTTTGGAGCGTATGCTAATGATATACAGCTCAAATACGCTTGCAATTCATGTCATACAGTGCAAATTCTGATTAGGTGCTTACTCCCAATCACATTACACACATGTATAACTATGATGTCCGGAAGATAATTTGTTGTCTGGGTTTACAAATGCATTCTATTTGAAGCATGATAAGTATGTCAACTATTTCAACCACATCCTCCTAGGTCTCTTACAGGAGTGTTCTGGGCAAGTCCCACTGGAAGGAGGCCATGGGGCTAATCCAGGACACACTGGGGAGACTATGTCTACCAGCTGGCCCAGGTATACACCTTGGGATCCAGCCGGAAGACCTGAATGAAGTGGCTAAGGAAAGGGAAGTCTGGCTTTCATTGCTAAAGCTGCTGCCCCTGCAACTCAGGTTCAGTTAAGGGGTAGAAATGGATGGATGCATCTAATATGCCAAAAAAAATGGGATTGTTAATACATTCCGATATGAACTACAAAACAATTTATGGTACTTAACCAGGCAGCAGATTTGATAAAGAAAATTTAAACAACTTAGTTTCTTGTGATATACCGAAATATGAAGTCCAGAAAATAAAACAATTGTAGCATTATAGTTGACAACAAGATAATTGGAAAAAAAAATCAACAGCATCCACAAAGCGATTACCAAGTAAAATGCTGTGCAAGGAAAGTGACAAAGATAATTGTGATAGGTGCAGCAACAACAAAAAAAGAGTGTTAAATCAATTCATGATGCTCTGAAGGACGTCTTATCTCAAGACAAACAACATACCCAATGGTAATAAAATGATATAAAATTGATTCATAGGGCATGTGTTTTGCATCCGGTCTCCTTGTCAAAAACACCACAAACCTCAGACTGCCTTCTCTCCTGTTTGGCAGATTGGACTGTTTTATAGTTCATGGTGTTATTTATATGCAAATGAAACAGAGTGTATGTTCACCCCATTCCCAATATGCTAGATTCAGATCAATTGATTAAGAAGTGTCAATAGTGATTAAATTGGTGAGTGAAGTATTATTACAACTTACATTTAGATTTAGTTTATTCTCCCCAAAACATATTTTAGATGTTTCTTCCAACATGATCTTATCAAATCCATAATTTAATCACAAATTATTTTCAAAATGAGACCCTTAGTTATGCCATTTTGACCACAATTCTTACTGCCAATGATAAAACAGACACAGGAAAGTTTTAGTTAAATACATTCGTATTATTTCATATATTTTTGTCCTCCCACCAACACTATAAAAATATGACTTGCAGCAATCTATCTTTGGAAGCAATCCACTTTACTTCGATAATAACGGCACCATTCTCCACTTGCAGTTAAGACTGCAATCTTTCCTGGACAATTATTTATGGTTGTTTATTGCATGACATTTAAATCAGAGAAGGAGCAACAATTATCGGCTAGATACTGTTTATGCGAAGACTCTTTAGGACACTATGCAGAGAAATATTCTCTTCCAGGTCATACATCTAATTTTTTCAAATGTCACTCAGGGGTGGATGATAAAGCGAGGCAACAGAAAGCAAAAGGAGTTATAATGGGAAAAATCAGATAAGCCATCTCGAAGTGGTCCATTTGTCTAAAAATAATTTAGAAAAAAATCTTGCTCTTGAATTTCTTAACCATAAATCCTGATTTGGTGCAAGTCATGGTCAACGTCTATGATTTTGCCGCATCCTATTGTTGTCATCTTGCCGTTTTGAGTGTTTAAATAAAAGAGATAAAGAAATAAATGAAATTTCAGGATGTAGTTTTCTACTTGGAATAATTTATTTTTGATGGTGGACAAGAAAAAACGCACATGTTCATAAAAATAATCGGGTAAGCTTGATATTATGATCATAATTATAGATACTTTTGGTTTCACTCTATTTTTCATGCACAAACTCAAATGATCCAAGACTCTGCAAAAAATAAAAGGGCTATTCCATTGAAATGTTTAACAATACATTTTAATTCATTGGCTGGCTTTGCATAAACATGATCTACCCAAAATTAGACATCTATCGCTGTCCAAAGTGTGAGATATCATTCATTGTCATCCAGTGCTGCTTAATATTTGGTTTGATTTGGCAGATTTATTAGGCTGATGGAAAACATTTTAGAAAAGAAGAATATCTCACCTGCAATAGACATTTTGTGAACAGTCTGAGGAGAATTCATTCATTTTCTGAACCGCTTATCCTCACAGGGGGTGCTGGAGCCTATCCCAGCTCACTTTTGGATCATGCTAACTCCACACCGAAAGGTCAAAACCTGGGAATGAAAAATCAATCTCAGAACTGGGAGGCTGACATGTTAGCAACTCCCCTACCAGTCTCAGCTTTTTTTATTCAGAATTTTAAAAAAAGGAATCTAGTATATATGACCTTCATGTGAAAAATGGGTGATCAAAGAAACTCAAATGAAAACCACAGATTCCTTGGAAGACTGGTAATGAAGAAAGTAATGTTTGAGGAACAGAATATGACAAGATCCATATGTGCTGCCATTACACTATAGGACAATGTGGTGTCAATTATCATACACATGCTCCTTTGTGGATGCCTCAAAAGGCTGTGGTCTTGTCAGTTTGAGGCTGTGAGGAAAAATTAAACAGCATATGCAGTTCCTAACACAGATGTTTGAGCGATGAGTCTTTCTGAAGTTAATGTTTTGGAAAGCCCCTGCGAGGTGAACTGGAAATCGATCAAATGTAGGGCATATAAAAACATGGACAACAATACTTAGTCACACCATCACTGATCCTACGAGTTAGTTAATGTGTCTGTGGAAAAAAAAAGCTGCACGTGCAGCGGCCCTCCAGACTAACCTGAATACTAACCCTAAATTCTAACCCTAACCCTAAATTCTAACTCTAACCCTAAAATCTAACCCTAATACGAAATTCTAAACCTAACACGAAATTCTAACTCTAACCCTATATTCTGACCCTAAATTCTAACTCTAACCCAATATTCTGACCCTAAATTCTAACACTAACCCTATATTCTGACCCTAAATTCTAACCCTAATACCAAATTCCAAACCTAACACGAAATTCTAACTCTAACCCTATATTCTGACCCTAAATTCTAACACTAACCCTATATTCTGACCCTAAATTCTAACACTAACCCTATATTCTGACCCTAAATTATAACCCTAACCCTAAATTCAAACCCGAAATACTAATACTAAACCTAACCCTAAATTATATATACATAAATATATATTAAAAAATAATAAATTACCCTAAATTCTAACTCTAACCCTTTGCACCTGATATTGACATGACATACTGTTTGTGTTAATTATGTCAACACACGCTGCCCTTAAGAAACATTACATTTGTGAAAATGTAATCTTGCAATAAATAATATATGGCTAATAAGGTTATTTAGAATATTTGGCACATTTTACAGACCTTAAAGTACATTTTCAACATAAATTGAAATATCTATATATATATATTGAGATATTCTACTACAAACAAAACAAGACATTTTTGCATCGAGGGCAATTTTTACAAAGATTTTACATCGTAAAAACGATCAAGAGTTTAGAATGAGATTAATAATTTTAATTTTTTACAATACGCGTTTACACATGACGTCATTCCGGGAAATGGAAACCTAGGAAGTGAATTTCGCCAGGTGACGTCGCTTGATCAAAATATCAGCTCAGTAATACAATTTCTCCTACACTTACGAAATACGAAGAAAGATAACAATATAATACCTCTCCTGACTTCTGGTGAGCAGTTCTACAAAGGTTGAAGCAAGCAGATCCCAACCGGTAAGTATGCAAACTTTGTCTCAGAATCGTTGGTGCGTGTGTTCACGTGAGGAAGCACCCTGCAAAAATGACAGATGCCATTGTGATAATTCGATGAACGCTGGTAAGATAGATTGGATTTTATCAGAAGTTTTCTGGTGTCATGAGGAACGGCAATGGTGGTCTGAGGAATGTCACTTTTTGCGAGATCCTACATTGCCGCACCTCGGACGCACGGACGCGCAGACACGCAGACGCAGATGAAAATCACACTGGAGTGGAGTGGACTGACTATATTTATGTCAGAAATATAGAATTAAGAATACAGTGATCGCAAATAATAATAACAATAATAATAACAACAACAATTATATATATATATATATATATATATATATATATATATATATATATATATATATATATATATATATATATATATATATATATATATATATATATATATATATATATATATATATATATATATATATATATATATATATATATATATATATATATATATATATATATATATATATATATATATATATATATATATATATATATATATATATATATATATATATATATATATATATATATAATGTTATATATTGTATTATGCATACATGTACATCTGTGCTTATATATATGTATTTCAGCAACACACTTATTTATTTATATATTTATTCATGTATTTACTTATTAACTTACTTATTAACTATCAATTTATGTCTAAAATACCTTTCCTATTTCTGCAGCCTCACCCTCTTGCTACTGTGACAACGAAATTTACTGAATACGCGATGAATAAAGTTATCCAATATTGTATTATATTAAAAGGCATTGTCATCTGTCACACAGGTATATGATCAATATTCCAATATTCATGGAGTGCAATGGAGAGCCTTTGGAGGGAGTCATGAAAATGGATGCGCTGCCACAGATGGATGGAACATGTGATGCATGCGAACCCGATGAGCCTCTACTGGCCACCCAGGTGTGCCACACCTGTAGGTTTGCCTTCTGTTGTTTACATGGTGACAGACATGCCTCCAGTACACATCACTTGCTAACACCTTTCAAACATGTGGGCAACCACGCCAAAGGAAATAACTCAAACCTATTATCTGGATTCGGAATTGGGGTCGAGGAAGAATGTTTGAAGGTCTTGCCAAATGAACAGAATGTAAATCCGAGGCAAGCAGCGAATGAAGATAGGAGTGGTGAGCACATGAATGGCCATGAATCCAAGAATCACATGCTGATGCAGGGTGCTGTGTTGGGAACTCAGGGTTCACAAAATGGGCAGAATCACATAGCTGCTAAAGAGGATGTGAAGAGGGACACAGTGACAGTAGAAAGACTACGATGCAAGGAGCATGGACAGGAAGGCACCCTCTACTGTAAACAGGATGAAAAGATTATCTGTGTTGTCTGTGCTGTGCAGGGTGAGCACCAGGGACATGAGATCATTACCCTTCATGATGCTTACAAATGGCAGAAGGTGAGTCTCTAACATAGAACCTGACTGATTATGATGCAAACCATAGTCACACTGGTGTTTAGGACCAAAATTCTCAATACAATCAAATTATGTCAAGTATTCTTTGGTTTAAGTTAGATTTTCACTCCTGTCCAATATCACCAAAGTCAGTTGATGCGCACTGCTTCAAAAATAGAATACAATGTGAAGACTATTTTTAGGCTAGGAATCAATAATTCATTTTTGATTCCCAGCCTCACAATAGCTCAACAATCGATGTGTCTCTAGATTTTTTTTGGCGATTGGGGAGTCAATAAGATATACACGTATATATTTTCCTAACAAATGGTCAAATATTTTTTTGTCAGTTATCTGTTAGCGTATTTCCTTTTATAAAATACATATGTATACATACACACACGCAGACAACAATTTGGAATTTTTGAGACACTTTTACAAAATATTGTGGGTTTTTTTGTTTGTTTTTTGTTGTTGTTTAAGATCCCCAGTTAGAAATCACTAACACAAATGTATGGGGTGAGCAATGCAGAGTAGTGCTTTAAATTGGAGAACCTGGTGAGTGAAAAAGGGGACTGTACTGCTATCTGAAAAACTAAAATGACTAACATACTGTTTCATTGATAAAACATCTTTTAGCTCTGTTAAAAATGTCCCAATCTTAGTACTCAAAACTCATTAGCATTAAAATATATAATAAAAGAACATAGTGGCAATGGCTATCGTGGAGTATTGCAGTGTTGCTGTAGAAACAGTGATGTCCTCTGGCCTGCGGCTAGGCCTCTGAAAAACAGAGTCTCTGACATTAGCTACAACACGTTCTCTTCCATCAGGGCCGCATATAGATTGGTGCGAGACAAAGGGGGTCACTCATGGCCCAAAGCTGTATTATTTATGCGAAAACCACTCAATCTCTTTATCCTCTCTGTGTATTCCCGTGACAAAAACGTGGGAGTTGTGATATGGATTCTGTTTGCATTTTTTTTTTTTGCAGTTTTTCTGTATCGGGTCTTAAACTCTTCTGACCTTCCACATTATGCTGTTAAATGTATTGTAGAAACAATTGCAGTAAGTGAAATTTTAGTGATCCTAAAATTGAGTTTCACAGATCTCAGTTTGTATTATATGTAATAATACTATGGATAATAGCAACCAATTCATAAGTTGTTGCATCTGCTGTTTGTGCTTACGATGTAGAATAGACCGGGATGTGACCTGCTTGACTGCACACAAAAGGTGGAAGAAAAAATGTCAAAAAAATGGACGAATCCAGAGGTGAGTCCAAATATCTTAATAAATAAATAGTGAACAAAAAGCCAATTTTATTTGTGTCTTTAGAGCTTATGCAGAGAGGGAAAACAAGGTTATGATACTTCAGCATCACTTTTTGGCTTTAGCTTTGTGAAATTAAAAAGGTTATATGAGCAATTGAGGAAATGAAAAAAGAATCCTCCTCTTGAGTATACTTGCGCTGTACAAAAATGCGGCTTAAGCAGCATTACACAATGCATATTAATGCCATGTGTCATGGAAATGAGAAATATCTAGCATAGTTTGTTTTTTATCAGGTAAATAAATCATTACACAAATTTAGTGTAGTTAGATAGAATAGACTCCAGCAACCTCCATGACCCTCATGAGGATAAGTGGTATGGATAATGAATGTATTTCTGTTAGACTCATATTAAGGGCTTGGAGTAATAAGGCTTTTATTTTGAGTGAGATTACGCTCATATCATTTTTCCATCATGTAAATGGTGTGTCTTGATCAAGCTATTTCTCATTTGGGAATCAGTGGCAAAGACAACCACAATGGAGAGTTAGTAATTAGGGATGGATTATGTCACAATAGTGTGCAGAGCCATATTTTACCCCCTGGTTTATATATTTATCTTGGTACACCATCAATGAACTAGCACATGTCTGAATTTCTTCCATGCAAATGTAATTTCATAAAAGAACTGGGGGGTTAATATTTGATTACTGACTTCACCCTTAGACGTCCACATTAAGATATATTCTGACATTGTCTTAGATAGAATAGAAGAGAACACATTTAACCTGATTTTCTCGAGCCGTGTCTTAAACCCTTGTGGACCAAAATCAGTTAATTGAATCACATAATTAGCGGAGTGTGTGTTATGTATTTTAAACAGTGCTTAAAAGCAGAATATTGAATTCAATCGTAAATAGAATGGATGGACTGAAAGTTTTGATATTATGTAGTACCTTATGTTCCCTATTCTTACAACAGGGGCAATTTACACAGTTCTTATTTATGACTCGACTGTAGGATGTGTACCCTTTTTGTGTATTACTGCTATTTCAGACTTCTTAGGTTTCTCATAGCGTCTGATCTATCTATCTTTTTTTTAAAGATGTTGTTAAAAATTAGTATATATATACAAACAAACATAGAATTTGACCATTCATGTTCTACTTCAGTACTAGTTTAGATGCCCAATACGACTATAAAGAAAATTTTGATCGGAATACCCTGCTTTATAGTGGTTACCAAGTGTGAATCAGATTATTGGCTACGTAAAGTCAGTCACTACAACTCACAGAGTCTTTTTGAGCTTTGCTTGGCATTAGCCTTTAATTTGAATAGAATTTTTTTCTTTAAAGGGTGAATGACATCCTCTGTAAAGCGCTTTGGTCACAGATATTATTTTGATCAGGCACCATATAATCAGTATACTCAATTAGATTTTTGTTTTAAAAACGGAATAAAATGGCACTAGGAAAATTGAGTGCTGCTGCACAGCAATTTATCATTAGTTGTCAAGGTAAAATTATTTCAGCTTTTGCAACTCATCAGTACGTCACGCTCTATAGTGATGAATGCAATATAAGTATGACTGGAATAGATCAAATTTACACAGACACCAAGACAGTCAAGAAGCAATATCCTTGTTTTAGGTTTCAATATGCAGAGCCATTGGAGTGACAATCACAATACTTCATCCTTTTCCTGAAATACAAAATGTTTTTAATTTATAACCTTAGCGGAGAGCAATATTGTTTTAAATTAAATGAAAAGATTTTCCTACACTTTATCCTGTTGTGACTGTCATAAATCTACAACTAAGAGTAAATTTATCTGCGAAACCTCTTAGGGTACCTTTCCATAATAGATTTTAACACTGTAATTATTGATGCAATCATTTGGATATTGACGGTAGTAGTAATATTGTGAAGACTGTTTACACAGAATAAACAGGGTTTCTGCATAATCTGTAAAAGGCATTGAGTTATTGATTTTAAAAATATATGTTTATTTTATTTTGTGGTACTATAATAAAATGGTCCACTTCTAGGTACCATCTGTCCTGCAACCGTAGGCGGGGACATTTTGCGGCAACTAGACCAAATTACTTGATTCCATGATTATTTTTCTTAATTTTTTTCAATCTGTCTTTCTGTCAAGTTGATCTGAAATTGAATTTGAAACAACATTAAAAAGTCTTTATAAAGGCTTTATTTTCACTGGTGTCGAGCAGTAGGTGTCAGACAGACAACTGCTTTGTTTACCGTTGTGTGCGCCCAATATTCCTTCCGAGTACTCCTGGCTTCACATGGTTGTATTACTTGTGATTATTTTGGTACTTTGCATTCTTAATCTACTCGTTGACTCAGTTATGCTGTTTTTGATTTACCTAAGGGTGCCCAGCTCTGGTTCTTGAGGGCCTCTATCCAGGCTGTTTTCCACGTCTCCAGCCACCAGCACCCATGAATCAAATTATCAGGATCGTTAGCAAGCTTCTGGACAGCTTGATCATTTGATTTAGGTGTATTAGAGGAATGAGATATGGAAAACAGGCTGGATCGGGCCCTCAAAGACCTTAGTTTTTCACCCCTCATTTAACCACATAGATCTAGTGATACCGTAGTTTAGACTTTTGCTGGCCATTTGTGTTTCTTCCTTGTTTAATCGCCGACTCGGTCGTGCTACTTTTGTTGTATTTTGTCATACTAGCATTTTCTTTGGTCTGTTCTATTTTGTCATACTTGCATTTTCTTTGGTGTGTTCGTTCCATTTTGTGATACTCACATTTTCTTTGGTGTGTTCTCCCTGTTTGTTAAAATCTTTGTTCATTTCTATTCCTGCTTCTGACTCTTGTGTTGTATACATTATCAACGGCTTGCCATTTAAAAACAAAAGGAACCCTGTTTAAAAAAAAATCATAACCTTGCAATATGTGTAATTTTAATCATGGGACATATTTTGCAAGTAAAATGGGCCTGTGTCCTTGTTGCTCAATGTCAAGTTTAGCTTCAAGGACAGGTACAGCAATGGCAATCACAGGGTGTCATCCATCATTGAGACCATCTGTATAGCCGCTCTGTCAGCCACCTCTGGTAACTGGGTCTGAACCCAACGGAAATCATGAGAACATAGGAGCGTTGTTAAGTGCCTGCAGAGATTTGACCTAAGTGCAGCAGAATATTGTAGAAGGTTAATTTGAGTAACTGGCAGCTGACACCACAGCTAAATTTGCATCTTATCATTCTGACATCTCAGTACTGCCCCAAAGATTGTCTATACATTAATCAAACATATGCATTTACTGTGTACTGTCAAGGTGCAGTGTGCTGGCTGAAACTTATTTTCCAGCTTCCTTACTGGGCAATAGTAGCGATATTATGTTGATTTGTCAGCATGTCCTCTCTGCACTCAAATGTCAGGCCTTAAATTGTTATGCATGGCAGGAGAGCATTAGAGTGACAGCTCCTAGTGAGGAAAGGTCTGTGTGTGAGAGTGCTTGTAAAAGAGCCAGATATAAGTTGCACCAGTTGGAGTTGTATTGTATTAATGAGTTGAAGAGTTTCAGGAGGAAATGGCTGCATGAAGTATTTAATTATCACAGACTCTAACAAAAGACAAGCTAACGTTTTAGACTTTATTCACATAAAAGAGAATTGTACATTTCAAAGCTTCTTTCAACCCATTTGGCAACCCGGTATAGCTCAGAAAATGTTTTCCCCCCTCTTTATAAAACTACCACTAGCTGCAAAAACACATGTTGTTTTTTGGAGAGAAGGCTGCAGAAGAACTAGGGGAAGGAAGAGTGGAAAAATGTTTTTTCTTCCTTTTTTTAATGTATTTTCCTATTTTACTTTGTCCTATCTTCTCTGCTCCTGCGTTTCCTTCTCAGCCCCCCAACTCCCATTGCATTGTAGGTCTGTGGCCCTGGCACTGCTCACAGAATTTTAATTGAATGAATCAGTATCTTTCCCGAAGGTGGTGGCTTGGCTGGCCACTTAAACTTTAGTGAAACCAATCAATGGTTATTCAAAAAACAACAACAAAAACCCCAAAACTTAAAAATGATGTTTATTTTAGCTTCTAAAGATTTACTCGATGACATTAATAAAAATTCAAGAACTGTGATCAATTGTAGCTTCACTGTGTATTTTAAGAATAATGTAGATTTTTTCCCACAAACATTGCATTTGGATGATAAAAATGTTTGATTCCCAAAATAATTTAGAAAATATTGCTAAAGCGCCAAATCTGCCTCCCAGGATCCATTTGTCGCTGAGGCAACAAAAACTCGCTGAGAGGGCAGAGAGATCGATGTACGTCAAGGTGGTCTAAGAGATTGGTCGTAGTACTGAAAGAATGTGCCACATCATGACAGATAAGATAATAAGGGTGATTAGATTTATGTTAAGATTCCTGTTGTGGCTTGGCTAATGGACGGAGCAGTTGTCTTCAAAGATTTATGTCTACTGCTTTCTTTCCACTTAGATTCATCCAAAGTGAAAAGAGAGAGCTTGAGTGGTTGTAAAGGCTGACCCCAATCTTGTAAGGCTTCTTTAGTTCAGTGTCTTACCATTTTTGGCATTTTCTTGTACATATTAAAGATAATGGTGTATGCTTAAATGTTATGTTTTAGTCTGTATTTGGTTTGTATGTTGGCATACAGAGTTCTTATCAAGTGAAAATGATCTTTAGAGAGACCGCTGTGGTAAAGGTAGGGAAGGAAGATGTAGGTATGTATTAGATGTGGAGGTACTTATATTAGGGGTAATGGTTCACATGGTTATATTGTTAACTGTTTTGGTTTTTGCATGTTTGGTTCAGTTTACTTGGTGAATGTTTCATTTCTTTTCCTCCTGTGTGTTAGTGCTGAAAGCTAAGTGCTGCGTTCAGGACCACCAGAACCAAAGTCCTGTAAGAGTTTCCTCTAATGAGAGATAGACCGATAAGGGTCTTCCACTCGGTACTGGGTATACACATATACATAAGTAAGTAATGAGTTATAGCTAAAGAGATCCTCAGTGGGAAAGTCGGTAGATTAAGAAGGAATGGCAGTAAGCAATTTAATTTCTTTGAAAGCCAAACAGATGGCCTGTTATGGTAGAAAGGGCCTTTTCAGTCTCCATATACAGATGGGATGCATGATGTTTACCTCCAGGGGATTAACTTCAAACTATTAATTATCCACAGCATCATCAGGATGCCCTTAGTGTTATAAAATATCATTCACTTGTTAAAGTACAGTCTAATGCAGCTGTGGCCAAATGTGGTCTCCGAGAGTCCCTATCCAGGCTGTTTTCTATATCTCCCTGCTCTACCACACCTGTAATCAAATTATCAGCAAACTGTCCAGAAGCTTGATACCGATCAAGATGATTCGATTCAGGTGTGTTGGTGGAGGGAGATATGGAAAACAGACTGGATAGGGGCTCTCAAGGACCGCAGTTGACCACCCCTGGTCTAATGTATATTTGTTGCCTTTTATGTTGTTAAATAACATTTAAATGTACAAGTTTTAAGTTTCCGCATACATGTGGCTCTATGTTTTGACTTCATAGTGAAGTCTAGCGTCTAAATGGAAGCAGTTTTGAATCACTAGGGTTTTCCTAGACGTTAGATGCACGTCTAAACACAGCAATCAGTGGAGAAGCAAGCCTCTTAGGCCCTTTACACGATCTGATCAAATCCATAGAAAATGCCCCACTACACAAACAAACTGAAGATTGGAATTGGAAAATCTGAAATACAGTCAATACACATTGTAGTATTGATGCCAAGCAGTGATGGGTTGTACAGCTTTATGTGGGGTTGGTTATGGGAAGAAAAAAAAATAAGACAAAAAAAAAACCTGACTGACTGCGGGCCAGAAACAGGGAACACACTGAATCGGTAGCCAGCCGATAGCAGGGCACAAGGAGACAGACAACGATGCATACTCACACCCATACCTCGGGGCAATTTAGAGTGTCCAATCAGCCTACCATGCATGTTTTTGAAATCTTGGAGGAAACCGGAGTACCTGGAGGAAACCCTCGCAGGCTCGGGCAGCACATTCAAACTCCACATGGGTGGACCAACCTGCATTTGAACTCAAAAGCCCAGAGCTGTGAGTCCGACGCGCGAACCATTCAGCCGTCGGGCCGCTAAAATAAAACAAACAAATCAAATGTATTTCATAATATATAGGTAGTTTTATTTATTTGGAGGTCAATGTGCGATATACTGTCATCTTTTGCCACTTTTCAGCTTAAGTCTGTTGAGTATATCACGTTAAGTATCCAAATAAAAGAAAAATTCATAAAATGTCAAAATTTACGCCACTCAACTCAGCGCCGAAGAACAAAATTGGCGGGCACTGGGAATATGCTGTCGCTCTTATCCGAAAATAAAGCTCTCTGAGCTGGTAAGACGGCTGCACGCCACAGAGGAGCTGAGTGGAAGTTGCATTTACTTCTAAGTGTGGGCACTGGGCGAACATCGTCTCTCTTTTTAAAAATACAGCTCTCTGAGCAGACTGGATGGCTGAGAGCCTCAGGGTAGTGGAGCTGAGGGTTACATGGGAACTAAGTAATTCACTGATGGAATCATTTTGAAAACGCCAGGGTTTATAATTGTATTTGTTTGTTAAGTTAATTTGATTTTCAGCACCCCGATTATTTTCTATGTAAATATTAATTACCTGTACTATTTGCTCTCTCAACTATAACACAGATGCCTGCACTGGAATTGGAGGCCTATATGAGCACTCAGTTCAATATGCTTCACAGATTGGTAAATCTGGAAGAAAAGAAGACACTTCACCTTCTAGATCTGAAGGAGGCATCACTGACGGCATCTGCTGCAGAGAAGATTGCAGACATCAATGTCCAAATTGAGCGTCTCCAGGAAGAAGTGGCCAATATTGGCCATCAGCTTTTCCTGTTGGACAGGTCAACAATGGGTCCTATACTGACAGTAGAGGGCCACGAAGACAAATCAGGATCAAGTCATAGTTTAACGGTAATTTTTCTGCCATCTACATTATGTTACTTCCACAACTCAGCCAATTATGCCATGCCCCTTGCTCCAAAATGGCTTCAAATCTAACCCAGATGCCCCTTGTGTACCTCTCTGGCTTCTTGCTTAAGTAGTATTATTGGTCAGTGGGCACAGCCATGCCCACAAACTGCAAATCAGATGTTTGCTCAGACATTTTTCAGGATCTACTGCCAAATTACATTTAATTATCTGCACATTTCCTAGTTGTTAAATAACACTTCATTGCCACGTGGGCAGCATTTATGTCTCACTATTGTGAACATTTAAACACATCACACATGTATTACCTCATGGTTAGTGCGCAATCATGAAAGAAATTATAAAAAAAAATTATAATAAAATAATTAAAAAATTAAGTTAAAAAAGAAATGTGCAGCCCTACTTTAAAATTTCTTGTTTAACAACAACTAGTAACAGTGGGGATGTAGTTCATGCAGTTATATGCTACAACGTAGACCTCTTCTTCACATTTCACTCTTTTCAGAGGAAAGATTTTAAAATGATGTGTTGCTTAATGTCATTTGACTTTTATATCTAATGTTATCGGTTAAAGTTCAGCTGTATTCATTCGTTTCCAACCCTGGCTTTGCTTTGCGATTGGGCACTAATGCTGTCTGCAAATTAAAAAAAAAGAGCACTTTTTAACCCCGAGGGTAAATTGATTTGTCTCTCATGGTATTTAGGATGAAGCAAACATTGCCATTGGTTTTGTTTTAATTAGAAATGTAAAAGAACATTAATGGTCAACCAGCAATTTGGGTCTATAAAGACAAGCTTGTCAATAAGCAATTACTTGCTATTGGCTAGCCAAAATAAACACTCCACAAACTCATAATAATCATTTTAACATTGCCACTTGTTTACTAAGTCTTGTTGTTCCAGAAGCCCAAAGCATATCTGCATACATTTTTTTTAAAACGCAGTAGAACATAACATACTCTCTCACCTCTTATTTAAAAACTGAAGAGCCTCATTTACTGCCCCGTGGCTGCAAATTAAACATCATAATGCTGTATTGGTCGTAGGTTACCATCAGTGAGGGTATCTTAAGTGTTCTTGTGCAGCCGCAGCGGGGGAAGCACTAGAGATATCAATAGATGTTGTATCTCAGCTGTGCACTGTTTTCGTAGCTAAAAAACAAATTCTGCAATTACAAAAAAGTTTTTATTGTTTTAAACCAAATTATCGAACAGTACAAACAATGATAATACACTAAGCCATCATTAAAATGATGAGTTGCAGCCCTAATTTTCTATTGTCCTTTGAGAAAAAAATGTCTTGTAGGTATTTTATATGAAACAGTCAAAAAAATCAACAGTAAAATGGCTGTTAAACATAAGAATGTATGTAAAATAATTCTCTCTGAAAGCAAAACAAAAGTAAGAATTATCGCATCAGGTTTAAAAGCCAAACCAGATGAGGCCCTAGTTAAAATGAATTTGTTGTTACTTCATTTTCACCCGCACACCTGTACAATATTTTTTAGCATGTTGTTCCCATTTTAACTTTGTCTTTCCCTCTGCTTGCAGCATGAAGTTGAGTCCAGACGAAGGTAAGGATACAAATCCATGTTCACTTTCTTTGCAGCACAATATTTAAGAATAAACTAATGGCTCTTTACAACCATTCACTTCTACCATCTTAAATGTTGTCACCCTCTCCAAACTAGATACTAACAAAGAACATTCAAGGTTCAGTAGCAATACAAACTCACCTTTGCCAGCATGATTCTCAGCTATACTTGTCTAGCAAAGAGGTGTTTTCACATTTGAGTCACGTTGACTTCTCAGCAAGGCAATTAGTCGTTCTCATCTTTGTGTGCCAGATTGAAGCATAAAAATTGATCGTATCTTTTGCTCCCTATGCGACATAAAATGTCTCGAACTATCTATATAAAATTACTCTGAATGTGTGTTTGTGTGCAAACCAGGAAAAGATTGTTCTTTCATTTGTACAGTCAAATTTTCTCCTTTAATCCCTGCAAAGTTGCAAGTCACAATGGTAAACACTGAATGATTTTTTAAAAAGCTGCTTAAGTGACTTTTTGTTGGTGTTTTTTTTGCACCAAAAGGCAATTTTTCGTTTTGTCTATATCTGCCCATCCTAAAACCATCCTCCAAATTCCATGACTCACACTTAGTGGTGACTTTATATGTCAAAGGGAAGGGGTCCTTTGTGTCTTTTGATTGCTTGCCTTTTCACTCCCATTTAAGGTCAACTTTTACCCACAGAACAAGATTGAAGTCTATCTTTTTTTTAGTGCGTGCACTCTTTTTTTTTTTTATTTGTACACTGGCTTCACACTGTAGTACACAGAAAAGCTCCAAACACCATTTGTGAATATTTTGCATATTCCTGTGTGTTGTCTTGCAATTTGTTCTAAACAAGGACTGTGTTAGCAAATGGTTACATTTGTTTCCATTTTGCATTTGCATTATTTATCTTGCGTACTACGTTGCACTCAAAAGATGCATAGAACTAGCGCACGGCTCACATCTGGCCAGATTGAGGCTCATGTGCGTGTTAGAACAGTACAATTTTTGGGCTGCATTTGGTCTAAAACTAAAATACATTTTATAGATACATTAATTCATTTATTTTCCAAACCGCTTATCTTCATGGAGGTGTTTGAGCCCATGCTTGCTCACTCCGGGGACCAGGGAGGGTACACCCTGAATTGGTGGCCATAAAATCACAGGGCACGAGGAAACAAACTTAAGAAAAATAAAAAAATTAAAACATTTGGATTGTCCAACCAGCCTACTATGCATGTTTTTGGAATATGGGATGAAACCGGAGTACCAGGAGAAAACCCATGTAAGCCCAGAGAGAACATGCAAATTCCACACAGTGACCCACCTGGCATTGAACCCTAGAACTGTGAAGCTGACGCGCTATCCACTACTCCCACTCGCCCACCGGACTGCCAATACAACATTATATGTTAAAGCAGGGGTGGCCAAGTCTGGTCCTCAAGAGCCCCTATCCAGTCTGTTTTCCATATCTTCCTCCACCACCACACCTGAATCAAATAATCTGGATCAGTTTCAAGCTTCTGGGCAGCTTGCTGATAAGTTGATCATTTTATTCAGTTGTAGTACAAGAGGGAGATATGGAAAACAGACAGGATAGGGGCTCACGAGGACTTGGCTACCACTTTGTTAAAGTAATAGGAAAATAGGGAACAACAGTCAAAATAAACACATTCTAGATAGATTCTGCATAAAATAATTTTAATCGACTTTGCACTTATAGGCAAGTCATTTATTGTTCAACCAGTATTATGAGCTCCATTTTGGAGCAGATGGCAGCAAGGCTGGACTGCAAGGTGATATGCAACTGCCCTTGGCCAAGGTTAACCCTTACACTTTTCACACTCCCAGGTATAACTACTATCATCCTCCATATTACACAAAAATTTAGTTGCTTACCAGAGAAGTACTACAGGGTTGGGAAGAGCTAAACTTCACAACTCTATGCGATTTTTATTGTGTACCAACGAGATGCATTTGACTAAATGCCTTTGAACAAAATTTTTTGCGATTAATAAACTCAATCGCCGGGCTGTCCTAATTTCCATTACAATACATAGAATTATTTTGTGATAAGTATATCTTAAAGTTTAAAAAAATAATTACAATTTATCAGATTTATTAACTGTTTCCTTGTTCCTCACTACCCTTGTGAGGATAAGTGATTCAGGAAGTGAATGAATTAATCTTTCCTTAGTGTTTGTTTTAACTCTCAATTGGTCATTGAAAGCATATTCCATTACATTGAAATTAATAGCAGTTTTTGGCTTCCTTTTTTATGGTATAAATGCATGTGGAGACCTAGGGGACAACTCTGACAGAGAAGGAATTGGAGACATTGGAGAATGTCTTATCAGCCTATCTGTCGGAGTAGTTTGCCCTTCACACGGTCAAACAAATGAGCAAAGCCAGTCAGAGATGTGTCAGGGAATCACAGTTGGAGGACGTAGCATAAAAAAATGAAGGTAGGAAAGGAGCTGCATTTCCTCATAAAAAATTTACACGAGTTTCCCTAAAAGAGGGCCCACATGGCGAATTTTTCAGATTATGTGTGTGAGTGTGTGTGTTGTGTGTGTGTTTGCATTCAAAGCAAGCAATCAAAGTACAATGCAAAATTTAAAAAAAAATTACTGTAACAATAATACAATATAAACACTTTGGACTCTTACATTCATCACTATTTCAGCACCTTAGACTATATCATATTAGTACCTGAAAAACAATCTTTGGACAATACATCATCAGTTGAATGCCAAAAATGATGCCCTCTTTTGAATTGTTTACTGAACCAAAGCCATGCAATGCTGCCAATGGAGGATGTCCCTGGACAACAAATCGAGCATAACTGCATTCTACCAAGCACAGTAGCGATACCATTTATACACTGACTGCTTTTCATGGCATTGGTGAAAACAACTTGGAATGTAGTCGGATAAGGCATTTATACTTTGGATTCCAATTCCAGTCATATGGATTTAGATCTGCCGATCACGAAACCAACACATTGCACATGCGTGAGTTAAAAATATTTATTGCTTTTAGCTAGCCCGGGTAAAATTTTCTGGATTAAACAAAATATATAACCTTTTTTAAATACTATGCAATGTAAAATTCAAAACAAGTAAACCAGAAAGATTTAAAAAATCAACCGATTAGTAACACAGTCATGACCAGATCTAAATAACTCCGATTCTCTACTAGAAGGCTATGCTGTAAAATAACCAAATAAACACAATAGCAGATGGACACTGCTTAGATCATATCTCACATTTAAAAAAAGGTGTAAAATGCTGGTTTCATAGCATTCAATTGCAGTAAAGTATTCAGCAATTTATAGAAATTACCTTGTGTATTGTTATTTTGTGAAAATAGACAATATAGTGGCTTTCTTGCTTAGTATTCAAAGTAGTATTGGTCCATTTCCTTTGTAATGATTCCTGTAAGATGGTCTACCACACCTCAAAATAAAAAAAAAATAAAAAAAACAATGGCACCCTAAGTGAAATTGAAGTGCATTTGCTATGGATAAGAAAAAGCAAATCCATATAAGACTGTGAAACTCCCATTAAGTTTTCGATTTAGTAGTAGACAATTGTCTTGTACAGCTCTGGTAGAGCTATATCTGTAAAATAGTTACATTCAGGTAAGCACATAAGACTCCAAATGAGAGAATGGATAAAGCAATCCCGTTTCCTCCACCTCTGATGGACAGTGGTCATAGTCAAATGAATTCAATATTTTTTTTGTGTTATCCTTTTACCCCTTGAATTGCCCTATTTTCATGATTTGCTATTGGCTATAAATGTACCCTTTACTCTTATACACATTGTAAAATATCCACACATCAGATCTCTGTGTGTGGTACAGTGGCTTCTGTTTGTAACTGTGTGGGCATAGCATCCCTGAATGGATAATTGGAATGAAATTTGAGCAGACTTTAGTTGCCATTTGGGAAAGCATAGCATCCCTAAATTAAGCCTTTCAGGCTTGCTCAAAAACTTGAGTTGAAGTGTTCTGGCATGAATTGTCGATATCGTAAGTGCTCAGTGCATTGATGTGAGAGATCAAATTCAGTAGCCGTTGCTTGCATGCGTACTTGACGCAGCAAGAGGCGCAGATACTGCACAAAAGTAGGACATAGCTGGTGTAAGTCCAGTGTAATTTGTAATTTACTTAAAATTTTCTCTAAATACTTCTAAGATCCAGGTTTGAAAGACCGTTGTACGTAGTCAGGTGTCATTGCTATTCCTAAGGAATCAGTAGGTGGTGTGATGGAGGGCCGAGAGTGCAACAAAACTGTCAGAATACACAAGCTACATCTATCAAGATGAAGGGATCCTTCAGAATTTTGTTACCGTGAAGCTACTGACATTTGACAGATTTCTATGCGGCCTAGGTTACTGTATCTTGCGCAAGTAGCACCATGAAACACTTCCTGCCATCCCTGTAGTAGTTTGTTTTAGTACTGAAATCCATGGAGATTTTATACCTTCATACGGTCAATGTTATGATGGGCCTTTCACAACCGTCTATAGAAGACAACTGTAGCCATCCTACTGTTCCACTGATGCCCACTTAATGCAACACCTATTAACCAGATCTTTGCGAATCCAGTAAACAAGGACATTCACCATTGCAACTCCAGTAGTCCTTTGAATTTCATGGATAATACAGACCAGACATGAACGCGCTAACCGGAAAAACTCCTTTGTAGGATCATCAATGTATGACAGCAACAGATACTCCAGTGAAAATGAAGAATAATACCCTAAATTTTTGGCAATAAGCAGCTACTAATTTCCTCACCTTTGAAGCCTGCTGGTTACTGTCAAGTTCGGTTTATTAGCATACATCTATATTAGAAAAATATTGTGGTTCATATATAACAGGAAGAGAGAAATTAACTCAAACATAGCACTGATAGAAATATGGATCATTTTTCTGAAGAATTTCAGTTCTCTAATAATTGATTTGTTTTAAATAGAAATGTTCTTGCTCTGGCGAGATTTTTTTGGCTGGCCAAATATGGAATCTGTCTTATCCGTGTAGTTTGCGCTCAAAACATCTTTTTTTGTATTTTATCTCTATCTCTATGTGACATGTTTCTACTCAATTTTTTTATTGCCTCACTCAAACATTTCTATTCCACAGCAGAACACACGCGCACACACCCACGGACACACACTAGCACACAGGTAGCAAACAGGATACTGTGAGAATACATAATTCATATCAATGCTGCATATTGTCAACGTTTTCTAAGGTGCCATTCAGGCACTCATGTGATGATAGGCATTGTGTGTGGGTTTGTGTGTGTGTTTACGTGCATTTAAACTGACAAAAGAAAAGCTTAAGCAGAACTTTGTACACACACTTTGTACATTGTACACATTTTTTAATTCTCTAAATACGTCTTCTATGGTTTTGAGCTGGAATAATGCATTTTTGAATTGTATGCAGGAGGTTGAATCGTATGATGCTGTTCGAGTGCGTTTAAACTAGTGTATCACAGTTCTCTCTTCCGCTATGTAATTGTATGTTCTCCCCATTTTTCAGTTAGTTTTCCATGTGTACTCTGATTTTCGCATGTTTCCAAAACAAACATGTTAGCTTCAATTAAACAACAAATAACTATTTGTATGTGACAATTTGTGTAAATGGTTGTTCGTCTAAACTGCAATTGACTAGAAAGCCAGTGTGTTCCCCTAGAGATCTCTTCTACCACCCTTGCAACACTAACGAGCTATTTAGCTTTGTTAATCAGAAATAACAGCCTGCATTGTAATTATAGCAATATGCTCTAATGCTGCCTTTCTTGTGATCCTACTTGTGGTGCAGTACATGTTTTTGTTGGGCTGACGAGTGCTTCTCATATTGACCTGCTTTCTGGACAGATAGAAAGCTCGATCGCAGTGCAAAGATAAGACATGATGTGTGTGCAATGCATCGGAGGCTTTGACATGGTAGAATAGGGTTACGACTGTGTTTGAGTTAATGCACTGAAATCTGAGGCACCAATGAATAATGAATTGTTAATCTGTGTGCAAACTACATCACCCCTTGCATATTGTTCTTTGCCATTCCTTCTTGCTCTTTGCGATGCAATGTGTGTCTTTTTGTTGCCTTCAATTTTGAAATGTTTTTGAATTTCTCCCGTTATTGAGGTGGGGTATATTTTTTGGTCATCAGCAAATATGTTGTAAAAGTAAACGATCAACAGAATATTTATATTTGTTCCACCTTGTTTAGAAGTCAACACACTATGACAATGTAACAATTTCTTCACTTGACATTACAAGAGGGATTGTACCAATCTGCTTCAAAATGCTACATTTCACTGGAGAACCAGGATTTAGTTGAAAATGGTGTGTCTTGGTTTTCCTTGAGAATGGCATCCAGTGCCTGGTTATACGGAGTTATATTTTCTTCCAAAAACTGCCTGAAAGTGATCATAATAGCTTGTGCTGAATAATCAGTCGGTTTCGCACCCTAGCACACCAAGCCCCACTTTGGCCATTAAAACACTAAATTAAATTTCTCTTGACAGCTGGGATTTAATACTGACTCTCTGAGCCACCCTAGCCAAAAATAGTGTTTTTCTGGCGGCCAGGTCAGAGGTCTCTCTCTCTGTGTATCTCGTCATTCTGTATTGCTCTGGCTGTTTGTTTCTGTCTCTCTTGCCTGCTTCCACCAGTCATCGTCATCATTTAAGACCTCAGGAAGGCCTAAAAACCTTTTTACTGTATTTACTCAGTATAATCCATCATAGGCATTTTATATTACACTCTACTAAATGAGACGACAGTATGGTATCGTTCAGCCGTGCGGGGTTGCAATGACAAATGTCAGGGAGAAGCAGAAACGTCAGTGATCCTTTTGAGCTGAGAAGCAGGATGCACCCAAGGACACCTTTACAGTAGTTAGAAAGCAGACATGCACAAAATGTATGCAAACAATAATACATCTGTCAACATCTGGCACGGCAACATAACATTGAACGATAATAATATAAAATAAACAATACTATTTTACAGTAATCTGCTGCATTGTTTGCCATGAGCATTAGAGACCATAATTATTATTCTGTTGTCATGACCCAGTTCTGAATTGGGCTACCTGGTGCAAAATAGTTGTCATGTATTCATTGGGTAGGGCAAATGTCAACATGAATAACAATACCAAATGTTGTCCAATATTTGGATACTTTAAAAGTGAAATTAATTTCCCTTTGATCCATTCCTTTGATTCTTGCTCACCCCAATCAACTGTTCGCAACATTCTTAAGTATAACCCACTGCGACCTCAGCAACACCAGTAGACAAAGAAGACAAAAGAAAACAACTGTGTCATTGAGCGAGAGCTGGGAACCAATTAATGTAAAACAATAACTAACGTTGCTCAGCCAACTATGTGATGCGATTCATGTGTATTTAATTAGGCAGTCAATCAATGTCATTAATATTGCCTCAGATTATGTTCTGCTGTTTTGCAGGCTAGCACAGAGGTACTGGTATAGCTCTATGAATGAGTTTTTAATGAAATTACTGTAGTTTATTTAAACAGAACAGGAAGTAAAGACTATATTTGTGAGTATTTGAGGTCAATTCCAAGCATCAGCACTATCAGGAAAGTCATCTGAATTAATGCTGCTGAAGGCTTGATGTTTGGAAAGTTTACATTTTTATCAAATTATTGAAAAAGCGCAAAAAACATTCTATCAAAATAATGCATCCTTGTAACTAAATTTAGCTGAACTCAAATCAATTATTGTAAGCCTTTCAAGACACTCAAGACGTCCGGAAATGCCCAAAAAAATAAATTAAGATAGACAAAGCACAGTTTAAAAGCAAAATACTATAAGCTAGAGTGTTTAAAATGCAACAAAATACAAAATACAAATGTTACATTTAAAAGATTTGATTGATTCAAATTCAGGATTGATAGAAAAACATAAAATAACTAAGTTAAAGCTAAGCTGTCCTGCAATTTTCATATTCTGACGCCAAACAGTGGACATAATTCTCTTTGGTAATAAAATCCCTCTAGCATTTGATAAGCCTGATTAGCAGTGACATTAACATAGAAGCCTCATCATAGAACACTGGATATCACTATTTTTTTAAAACTATCCAACCACGCATGCTTAGGCTTAAATATTCTTTTGTTGTGGCAGCAATCAGCAGATTATAGCCTTTTTTTGTAATAACATAATTAAAAAGCTGACAGGGCAGTTATTTTTGTAAGTGGGTTTTGGGGACGAGTACAATCAGTGAAGTATAGGTTAAAATCCAGTTTCCTAAATGGCTGTGCACCGTTATGGAACAGCAGCCGGATCAAATATGTGTAAATTATCATCATCGTGCGTCGTTGCACACAATGGGTTTGCCGTACGGGTCCACTGTGGCTGTCAGATCAAATATGCATGGCTTTTATTTTTTCGAGGTGCCACAGCACAACGCATCAGGCATACAATTACAGTAATAGACACTGAAATGCAGATTTGCACTCGACTAGTATCATCCCAGGAAGTCTGTGTTTGGCGAATTATAGTCGGTATATTATGATGGAACTTATACTTAACAAATAACAAAACAAAACTAGCTTTTTTGCATGGGAATAACTTCTCTGGAATCCTCTGCAATTATTCCAAATCCTCAATGTTCCCCTCAATAAATCCACCTAATGACGTTTATTCTAAAATGCACTAGAAGTGCACTTGGTGTCCTGTAGTTATATAATGCAAAGCTTCAGCTAAATAGTCATTTTTTTGTTATTTAAAAAATATAGACAACCCTGAGATTACCATGCTTTTGACCTATCTTTCAAGGCACAAAGAATATTGTTTTATTGATGTAAAGAAAATACAGCAAATGGTGGACTAGATTTTTCTTTTACCAGGAAAAAAACAACCTTTTTACATCTTTATTTCTTAATTTTTGGTATAACGTATCTTCAGTAGTTTGTGTTGGGAAAAAATCATGCAGATAGGAATGAGTGTGGCAATGAATTGTTTATCAATGAATTGTGGGTTGTTAAAATGAAATGGTCTTGTATTTTTTTTCCCCCCATCTGTCTTAAATGTCTTTCTTATCACTGACTTGGATGACAGGATTGGACAAAGGGCAATTTTAGATGACAGAAGGCTTTGCCTAATATGCAGTCTGTCATAGACCTCTGTTCCGCAGCCTTTTTTCTTCTCTGTGCCCTCTTCACCATATGTGCCTCTGATATCCTACTAGAGAGGATGGTTCCGAAAGAGGAGGAGCCAGTATAGTTTTTCACAGGGTCTAAATATCATTTTAATTTCAAAGCCCTTCCAGTCCAATCCAGTTTTTGTAGTAACATGTTGGATAAGCCCTCTGTTTTGCTGATTAAGATGGCGCCGGCAGTCTACTGTTTAAGAAGGGGCTGTGAGAGCAAGTCAACAGGGGGCAGGGTTGCCAGCCTGCCAAGTATGTAGGCACTGCTGTGACCAGTTGGCCCTGAGATAATAGTCGTTTGGCTCCATCACAGAGCATAAATCAGGGTGACCCTTAAAATACAATGCCTTGTATTTGGTTGTGAAAAGTTTGAGAGTGGGCCGTGATGAAATATTGGTGGAGTCACAGAAGGTTGGAAAAGACTATATATATCAGATACAATCTGCTTAGGTGATATTATTGATGGAAGAGTGTGCAAATAACAAGTCAAAAGAAAATTCAAGAGTGGAGACCATGCATTGTAGGTGCTCAGTATTCATTACTTCGAAGCTGAAGCTGTGTGCCTACAGAAGAACAGATAAAGCTTTATCTCCCCAATGCATTTTCTCTTTGCTCTCATTTGGGCATGAAATTCAAACTTCACAAAGTATTAGATACTACAGAGTTTTCACTTTAAACTCCTTGGCTTTATTTGATCATCTAACTTTTGAGAAGACAGATTTTGCTCTTCTTGCAAAAATGGAATTGATTACCTGACCAGGGAGTTGTGTAATGAAGTGCGGTAAATACAACTTCTACCTCAGAGTTCTGTATTGGTAAGCTGCTTGGGGCTTGGCAACCTTCGTGCTTATCCCTCTGGGCAGTAATTTCAAGCGAACAAGAACAGACTCTTATTAAAATTAATTTGCTGAGAAAGAAAACTGTAGTCTTAATTGCCTTTGCTACATAAATCCTTACTATAGAATACTTAGAAATCAGATGTGCACCCTGCTCTTTCGACCGGGCCTTCACTCAACGATAAAAGATATTCATCATCAGAATTTTTGGATGTACATATTAATATACTGTATATGTTTCAATAGCTTATATACCCTTTTCTATACATTTTTATACAACAAAGGAATGTTTTAGTTGTTGTTTTTGTGTTTACGACCCAATTGTACTTACATTTCATGCCAAACGAGTGCTGCTTTTTATGAGCCCTTGAATGCATCACTGCTCATGCAGGTTTGCCTGCAGCTTTAGACGTTTCATTGTCTAAAATAATTGATCTCCCTCAAGATAAATAGTAAGGCAAATTTAGGTGCAAGATACAGTCGTACTTATACTTACGAAATCAATTGGGTCAGAACTGTTTTCTTAACTTGAACATTTCGTAAGTAGAGGTGTACTTTATATGTAAATTCCCTAATTCGTTCCACGATCCTCAGAAAAACTATTTTGTCCGCCAGAGCAAGCGGCAAGGGCTCGTTCTACCAGGGCCGAAAGCCTGTAACCTGAAAATTTCGTATCTAGAGGCATTCGTAAGTAGGAGTATGACTGCACTACTGAAACATGAAGAGTATAATGATATTTCCAAAAATGTAGTCTGTGAAACGTAGGAAAAAGAACCGTTCCAATTTGAATAGAGAGCTAGAACAATTATGCAGCTACAATTTATACCAGTGGAGTCTGTTCAAAGTGGTATTTACTGGGGACTGTCTGCAAGAAAATGTGCTCAGTTTGGAAGTTTCTTTCCACATTCGTTTTAGAGTGCAGCAGTCCTTCAATAATTTGTCTTTTGGACTCTCAGGACAAAATAATTTTTGAATCACTAAATGAGCCAATCAAAGATGGAAGTCAACTGGTGATATGATTATAATGTCTCTGCATTAATTAGTCTATAATTAGAAGTAGGCATCTGTGTTCAAATGGGTTGGGAATTCATTCATTTTGCTCTACCATAATTTAACTCAACACACCTGCTGCAGTACAGAAACCTGTGTGACCCATTAGCATAATTCAGTCTTGAATTCTGCTTCATTGACCTTTCCACCCTGCTGCCCACTATTAATGCCGGTAACCTCAGGATGATACATATATCATGCAGAGTGGTGTGCCCGTGATTCTTTAAAGGGACTGACAAATCAACGAAAAAATGAATACATTTTTGGATTGGGAGAAAGTAGACCGTTGTTAACAAACTTGGCAAATTTAAATAAATAGAAAATATTTTATGTTCTCCCGGGCTTGCATGGATTTTCTCTGGGTCCTCCGATTTCCTCCTACATCCCCAAAACATTTAGGATTTCCCCTAGGTATGAGTGTGTGCATGAATGGATGTGCGTCTCCTTGTGCCTTGCGACGGGCTGGCGACCAATTCAGGTTGTCCCTGCCTGGTGCCTGAAAGTCAGCTAGGATAACCTCCAGCCTACAATCCATGCAAAGATAAGCGGTACAGAAAATGAATGAATGAATAAATGAATACAGGATTCTGTGTCCTATTTTTGACTAATCCAAGTCAGAATACTAATCTAAGGAAAAGACAGCGTGTTTCATTCGTGAGATCCTTCCTCCCCAAACATAACCATGTGTAAACATGTGCGGAATGATGAGATTTATTCACAGTAACTCAAATTTTCACAATGACTAAGCTTTAGAACTCACAAAGATTCATACTTAGCAGCCACTAGAGCTTTGTCTCTGCCATGACGCATTGCCTTTTTATTTTACCCTGCCACTTCAATTCCTGCATAGACTAATTAAGTCTCTATAACAGTCATGGACCACTCCAGGCTGTTGTCTTGTTTTTCAAGGGAAACACTGTCCTAGTGAAAAGTGAGTCTGAGAGGACCAGACTGTCATTATAAATGACTCAGCCAGCTAAATAAATATGGATCACGTCAGACTACTATTTTAGTCAAATTTTATCAAACTAAAAAATTACAAAACCGTTGCTTTGATTTCAGCAAACATTTATTGAGATTTGTATCCCCAATTTTGCATCACTTCTGCTAAGTGCACATGCCTTTCCTTAGTCCCAAGAGAAACACCATTGGTGTGTATATGTCTTCCTATCTGTAAATGGGGTCATGGCTTGCACATTGTCAAGTCCTGCCCCCGGCCAGGCGCTATCTTTGCCAAAGAGGTAGCATTCCCTTCTGCTCGTCCCCCAAGGTGCCAGAAAAGCCAAAGCCAGCAGGTCCAGATGAAGTTGAAAAGATAGTGGTGAGTGACCGAGGCGATCCTCTCTATCTAGCAGATGCCTTAATCCATCAACATGTGATACACATATTTTTGACTACCAAAATTCGATGAAATTTAAACAGGAAATAAAATATGAGTAGGATTAGGATCATTTAAATATGGTTAAATACAGTTTAATCATAACATCATTACCATATCTCTTATGATCAGTGTTAGAATCTTTAATCATTAGAATGGCTTTGTAATGTTACCATGGAAGGAAAATGAAAAAAAATTCTCACCATCCTCTCACTGATCATCTCAACTGTTATTTCTTGACAATGGAGAAACTGCCACTGTTCTGTTTATTGTAAAATCCCACTATAGTTTCCATGTTTTCCCTCTCTCTTCACTTTTGTGAAAGAGAAGTGGAAATTCTCGTCATTAGGATACATACAATATATAGTTCATATCTGTCTCCTAGGATGTTCATGGCGAGGTGTTGGAAAGATCAGAGGCACACTCACACATAGGTGTGTGTGTGTGGCCTAATATGATGAAGCCAGGCTTGTCAGTTGAAAGAAAATACATTCAATTTATATGGATGAGGGAAGGCTGGCCAGTAAAATGGAACAAAGTAGGCCCATGGACATTTTACTGTGCTGTTCAAAATACGGGTTAATTACAGTACGTGTATTTGTCAGATTTTATTTTTTGCATTCCAAAATACAATAAAATGGATAGTTCTTTTTCTGTCATCTATTTCATGTAATTCTCCAACCCTGACCCTTACAAAGCTATTATGTTGAATCTCTCAGGAGAAGCGATGGGTTTTACTTCATTAAATTGTGGCAGAGTGTGCTGTTTCACTCAAGAAAAATGGTACCACTCATCCCCATGGGCTCTGTCAATAACCATTAAGGATCTTCTCTCATTAGACCAAACATCCTAGACCCTGAAGCTTGAGAATATTGCCACCTTATTTGAAGTCATACCAATTGAACCCATTCTAGTTGGAAATGCAAATGAGAGTTCACCGTTTTTTTTCTCCCCTCTTTGGGAGATTGCCACAATGCTGTATACATAACCTGAATCTAATCCAATCTATATCTTCTTAATCCTCCTCAAATAACTTGCTACAAAATGTACAGAAGATATAAAAAGTGGCCTGTTTGAAGAACTCACTTGCTAGTGGGGCATATAAGATGTTCATGGTAAAACTAATTGACTTTCCAAACCTGCTATTTTTCATATTTATACATAAAACATCGCCATCCTGCACGTGTCATTCGGTAAATACTTTTGGGATGTAGGTCGAACGTTGACGGTAAGGAAAATGAACACTTTGCAATAAAATACCTGACGAAAGCAAGATGAGGCTATGAAACACTCCCAAATGGCAGGCAAGATTTGCACAAAAACTTAAGGAAAAGGCTTCTGCTATATTGCAAAAAATAAAAGGGTGAAAATGTGGTGGTGCATCCACTTGGCTTTTAAATTCGAATTTTGGGTAATTGCCTGCAGCTGTGGCCGCTCCTCCCTGTGATGTCAAATTTATAATTCAATAAGAAAATACGTGCCCCTCCCCAAATTGCGCTAGGTCTCAAGGAATTGAGGAGGGGCCCTAGCAGTTCATGTTTGTGGCTGCAATTTTTTAAAAAAAGCATGCAATATTTCAAGAAGAATATTTTTGTTGTTGTTGTATCTACTCTTTCTGTATCCTAAACCATCATTTAAAAAATTAGAAACGATCAAAATTGGACCAAATTTTCAAAGTGCAAGATTTCAGCAAAACGACGTCAGAAAAAAAGAACGCGAGGAAGACGTTAAATCTCGGATTGCCTTAGCGTCACACAGGGAATTCTAGAATTCTCACCTTAAACATGGACGAAACGCACCTTTTTCCAAACTGAATTTCACTCATGGTGCCTCTTACTTGCAAAACTAAATGTGTTTTCAAAGTTGAGGTTAAATTGTTGAATTGAAAACTTATTTGAATAAATTTAATTTATCTCAGTTTATTTATTTTACATCATAAAAACCTGGATTTTTTTACAGAAGTATAGAGACCTTTGTATCTACTGTAGATATCCCGTTCCTCTACTCACTCACATCACCCCATCCCACCCTCAACACACACCACAAAGCTACTGCAGTATGATTCAAATATAGCTATATCTGGCTGGACCAAGCATGTGAAGCTGCCATAGATATGAGAGTGTTTCTCGACAATGACTTAAGACACTAGCAGCACTCTTGCTAGGAGCTGGAAATCAGGGCACGGCATTCTATCTCTCAATGCCTACTGGGGTTGGGGGATAAAAAAAAGAACAAAATAATCCAGACAAATGTCTAAAACTGTTTTGTATTTTGGGCTAACCTTGAGGGTGGGTTTATTATAGGGCTGCTGGGGAAATGTTCTTCCCAAAAGGTATGAATCCAAGAAAACTGCATCGTTTTTTTCTTTGTTCTCACAAAAATTAACTATCCCTATCCACACTCCTGGGGAAAAAAAGAAAACACTGTAGTTTGCATTGCATCCGGCAAGATATATTTAGAAAAATGGATAATCTGGCCTGTTAAATGTCCTTCATTGGTATATTATAGTGTGCATACGATATTGAAGTGAAGTAGTGTGATTCCTCCGGACATATAGTTGCATATTGATCTAAATTAAAGCCAAAAATATTGAATACAAAAATAATTTCAAAAGTTAAATGAAATTATGTCTGCAAAAGGATAGTTGCTCACTAGATGAGGACGGTGTTGCAAGGATTTAAGCAGTCAAAACCGCACTGCATTTTGTTGTTAAAGTTCGGATACATCGATCTTTGGATAAAGGTCAACAACCTGGTATGTTTTCCAATGTATAGTCATCAAAATTGACCAAGATTATCTTGGAAAAAGATTTGTTTACAACTACCAAGCAAATAAAATGGAAAGACTGTGGAGTCATAATTTATAAAAGCACCAATGTTTCCTGAAGGTAACATTATCTTTCACAAGCCCCCCACACCTCACTGATGAGGACAGACTGTTTAGTACTTGTGCTTATCCATAACCAAGGTTTTAGATCTCCTTGCCTAATATCAACCCCATCCTTTGGGCCACGGTCACATCAAGGGGAAGAGCCAATGATCGGTCTTGATCAATAATACATCGACTGCATTAAAGCTTATGAATAAGTCATGTAAGCTGAGAACCCAGGTGACAGCAATGACACACCCATATGCACGCACACACACACCCACAGCCAAATGATCTTTTATTATAGGGCATGGAAGATAAATGAACGAGGAGAGAAGGAGAGCAAAGCAAGGGCTTTAACTTTGCACTCAAGAATGTATCAAGCACTTGCTGACATTTTGTTGCATGTGAAGGCTTCTCTCTGTCCTTTTTCTGTCACCACCCCATTTCTCCCAAGGCCATATTTCTCTGTGGGTGGAATGAATAAGTTATTACACCTATCTCCTAAGTCTTAGAAAAGCCTTGCTTCATATAACTCTATTGCATTTGTACAATTTCCTGTTGATTCCTTGTACCGTATTTTCTGGACTATGAAGCTAAATTTTTCATTGTTTGGCTGGGTCAGGTTAGACCATTTTTTCTTCTCTGACCATTAATTGCCTTTTTTTAAAGCTACATTTAAAATTGTAATGTTAACATTTGTCAATTTAGCCTATTGTTACTTTAATGTGGTTTCTTCTTGGTTTCTGATTTTAAAGAAAAAATGCAATCCCAAAAATATAATTTATATTCCAGTGCGACTTATATTTTCTTCCCCTCTCCATTGGGTATGCGTCGATTTTTGTCACCTCTACTCAGGTGCGACTTGTATCCTGAAAAATAAGGCAATAATATATGCATATAAAACGTTGACATTTTATACTGGAAGGCAGTTTTAAATAGGAAAGGTTACCATTGAACATGTGTGTGCTGCTGGCAACAAAGCCTGGGCAGTCTATCTAATGCTGGAGCAATCTTAAAATATACAGTAAAATTACTGTGGTCAATGAAATTACATTTCGTGCTATTGCCAATTATTTTGTATGGGCGGGGGCAGCACTTTATCCCGTAGTTAATCTACTGAATGTACACTAAAGCTAGATGGGAAAAATCTAGCAATGGATTTATATGGGTTTAAATTAGTCACCATGTCATCCCTTCTATAGTCTGACTTGTTTTCAGAGGTGCCAACGTGTGTTTTTTGGAATGCTGCGGTGTTGTTGTTTTTGTTATGTTTTGTTTTTTGTATTGTTCTTTTCCTCAAAAGCTTTAAAGAAACAAGGGTAGTTCTGGCTCATGCTGTAGTGAATTTAGAGTGGTGTCTCTGCAGGAAGGGAGAGAAATCAGCTCTTTGTTTGAACGAACACAAATATCCTGGGAGCAGTGTTCAAAGTGATCATTGGCTCATATCAAAGATGTTGCTTTTCCCTTTCCCTCAAAGCTCCCACTGGGCCCAGCATTGGTTAGAAAAAACTAATGCAGTAAAGGTTCTACGCTGTTGAGCTGTGCCTGTGTATGCTAGAAATGTGTCCTTTTAGGAGAGAAAGGAGATGAGGTCAGATAATACAATCATGCCGCCACACAACACAAATCCAACAGGATTGTGTAGATCGCATCAATCTGGTGCTTGAAAGGATAACATTCCTTAAAAACATTATTTTTTCACACAGTGGCTTACATAATTAAAGACATGGTCTTGCACAACTTTTTGGCAATCGTTGAATTAATCTGTGCCAGTTCCGCTAGTCATAAACGTTTGCATAGACACACTTACTATTAACATTAAAGGCTGAGCAATAATAAAAGGAAGAAATCTGGAGGCTTGGGACCCCTTTAGCACATCCAATTATCAAGTGCGTCACAGTTTATAGTCTGAAGGTTTAACGTTTCTAAGACTCAAAAGTAGAGCAATTCCGGGGACAGCAGCCAAACTCTATTACAAGGTCATGAAAAACTAAGACTCCATATTTGAAATTATTAGGTTTGGGCTTAGTTTTACAGAACTAGAGGCTTTTTATTTAATCATTCATTCATCTTCTATACGGCACATCCTTGTAAGGGTAACAGTGATTCCCGGGGGCCTATCCCATCTGACTTTGGGTGACCAGTAGACTACACCCTAGACCGGTCGCCAGTCAGCCATAGGGCACACAGAGAGACAGACGACCATTCAACCGCAATCATACCGCCACCTGCAGGAATTAAGCTCACTCATGCCCACACAAGTCAAGCGGGTGAAACACTACACCATCAGGCGGCTGCGTTTTATACAGTAAGGTTTTATTACTCCAACTTTTTGGCTCCTCTGGACATACAGAAACCTTAGACATTGTAATGAGCTCCTATTGTCTTCCAATGACCTTCCTCTGTTATCATTGTCTTGTCTTGGTCTGTGTATTGAGGCTTAATAGAGATATAATTTAACTTTAGGGTACCAGTTAATAGAAGGAACTATGTTTGTTACATTTAGCAGTTTGTTCTTGCATTCATCCAGCAAATTATATGTAACAGAATGGTTATTTTTAGTTGCATTCAAAGCAAATCTGTAATGATCACTAGGCTTTAGTCAAATTATCTAATTGTTCATGGTTGCGTAAAAAATGCACAGTGTGCACTCATCAGTAAGCCTTTAGTTGATATAACACAATATATATTCACATAACATGTTTACTGTACAAACAGAAAATTAATAAAATATTATGTTGCCCATCTTTACCTTTGGGTAGTTATCTATATCTGAATTTAGACAAGAGCAATCCAACATGAGGGATAAAGTGACACATGTGATCATGAAGTTCAGTGGTTCTAACTGTGGTTAGGCGGATTTCTTACCAACGCTTGAATTTATAGGTTTATATTTTTTATTTTACTCTAGAACTATTCACTCTCCACGATCTAGAGGGTGTTATTATTTCTTTCAGTAAATTTGTTTTTGCAGTTGTACCATTTTTATTTTCAATTGTTTTCCTTGCACCTCCATAATGTTTCAAAATTGTGGAATTAAACCACAATTGTGGATTAAACCTGCTGATGGGTGTGGAACTCAATTACAGCAAACTTGATGTGTAGTAGACCTGTCTCTAGTTAGAGTGATTCTATTAGCCACCCTCTGATTGCTACAGCTCTTAGCAGTTTTTTATTCACTTTGTCTCCATCATTGGAAAGCTACTGAAAGAAAATTCACCCAATGGATAATTTTCTGCTTGAAATGTTGATTGATTGAAGCTGATTACATCTTACCAAGCTTCATTATTTTTCATAATATTTCTGTGCTGTATTTGTATTTTTTTTTAAAGGAATAAAAGATTGTTGATGCATTTTCTTTTTGTGCCACTTTCAGATTACCGATTCCAAGGGCAGCCCCAGTGGATAGGCGGGACTTTGACATAGATTCCAGACCCTCCATGGACCACACCCCATAATCCTACCCTCTATGTTCATGAGTTTGTGCCTGAACCCCCTATCACCCTCATGGTGTCTCTCCCTTCCTGAAATGACAATGAAGTGACCTTAAAGGCAGTTTATGACCCCTCGAGGGGGTCATAATATCTTTTCCCCCCAACTCCATAATTTTATATTTTTCTAAACCATTAAATTACCATAATGGAAACACTGCAGTTCTTTCCAATCGATTTTAATCTAGTCCAATTTCCAGTGGCAGTTGCAGCCAGGATTTGCTACAACTATGCCTGCGGTCTCGTAGTAGAAGATTGGACATGTTAAGCTCAGCAAATGTCAGAAATTGGGCATTTTTTCTATACTGGGATTTTTTACTTTAGATTCTTTCATTTTTAAAAAGAGCAGTGGTGAAAACAATTTTGAGTTTGCTTGTGACAAAAACTAACTTCTTTTTTATCCCCTTGTCTTTTCTGCTTCCTATCATCATGGTCCCTAAATGTTTTATTGCACAACAAGCCTTCATACTGAAATACTCAGTGACACACTTAGATTTAGTCGAAATGCAAAAGCTTGTAGGACTGTCAACTGAGGCATTCTGGGCAAAGTAAAATCCAGAAGGGTCTCCTTCCACTTTATTTATGCATGTTTTTGATGATGTCTATTTTTTAACCTGACACACTCACTGCCCCATGATTTGGGAAATATCAAAGTTGCACCTCCAGCAACGTTAAGCACACGGCGACACCCTTTGGCCAGACAGGCAGAAAAAAAATGCTTTTGGAAGTAGGGCTATTTGGGATTGAAGGAAAATACAAAACTCTTTTTAAGTGCTATCTCTATATGATGTCCACCCCGACTTAACTTGTAAGTAGCAAACTCGCCATCATGGATTGTTGGTTTGAAGATAGATGGGATTTCATGAACTAACTAAAATTACAATGTTCCTGACGAAGCTAAACTCATAAATAAATAAAACCAGCGGAAAACAAACTTTTTTTATGATGATCAAATATGAGTATTGATTTTTTTTTTAGCTTTTCTTTTCATGTAGCCAAAAAGCACAATATTCTGTGGTGCTTGATTTTCTCTTTGTTTTTTCACAATATTGGATTTGACATCATGACACTGGCATATTGATCATGTCGTGAGTTTAATTAGCCATCACTAATGACACCACACTGGATTCTGTACTCAGCATGCAGCGATGCTCATCAAAAAATGATGGGAGCTTTTTTCACCATGCCATCTTTTTCTATTTTTGTCTGACATAAAATAATAAACACTTTTAGATATGATGTGATGTGATGTGATGGGTAGAATCTGCATTTTCTTTTCAGGAAAGTCTTTAAACTTTTTAAGCAGGTGGGGGTAATTGAGGACAGGAAAGTAAATGAAGCACTGCAAGTCGCTGTACTTTGACTTTATCAAAATTCAAAGCAGCAATTTCCAGGCAGTCGTCGGGATAGAGGGTTCTGGAACAAAGGATATGGATAGAGTCTAAATGCTCCCTAGATATTCAGCATAAAATGTCATAATGCATGTGATGAGGCACAAATATGTTCATTTAAACTGGCTTTGAGTTCCAGAGTGTTTGTTAGCTGCTTCTGAAGAAATAGCGTTTTATTATCCAGAATGTAAGGGATCAAAATCTAATGGGGATGTCGTTTGGAACTGTTTAGTTGATTCACTGAATGTTTGGAAATGGATGTGGAATTGTTGAGTGTTGTTTAGTGCATCTCTTTAATCAACTTCTATTTGGTGTGTGTGACCCAGTCTAATTTTTGAGTGACTCGTTTAATTTTTTTCACCTGCAGGATGTTGAGACCACCGACATCAAAGACACAATGAAGGAAGGTAGCAATCTGCCTGTTGATTTTGGCAGAAAATGGAGAAGAGAAGATGTCTGATCTCATTTCACCTCAGAGACCACGGGGTACCTTTTTTTCCACAGCCAATTACACCTGCTCTTCCTAGTTCAATACAAGGAACAGGCAGGCGTGCATACACACAAACAACCCTGGGACATTTGCATCCTGCTGGGCATTTTTTTGTATTGACACAAATTAATTGGTTCGTGGATTGGGTGATTGAATTAGCTACGTGACAGGCTTACTAGAAATGGTGGCACTTTGATTGTACAGTTTAACAATACATTTGAACACTACCAGTTTGCATTGATGGAACATTCCCCCACACTTCACTGTGATGGCATGTAATGATGTTGTTTGAATTGAATTGAAAGGTTTATTGCCATTGTACATCAATGCATATGGTACATACTTTGTACAATGAGATGCATTCTACGTACAGCCATGATGCTACTCTGTAAGAACTGGCAGAATCAGGAAACTTTCAAACAAGCCAATACCCAAAGATTTGAGTGTCTGTGTCTTTGCGTTTGGCGTTTGTGTGGCTGTGCATTAGCTCGTGATAAATGACACACATTTGCACAGACCCACACCTCTCTATTTTGCTCTGATTGCATGTTCTTGTTTCATTCAACAGATTGAATTGCTTGTCTCACAGTAAATGCACTTTCTTCTACATCTCCTCTATACGCCCACAACACATACACACATGGCCTCCTCACATGCAAACATACATTGGCAAGACAAAATCACCATCACTCAAGGAAGAGTGCTTTGGATTTTCACATTTCTCCACTCAGATTTAACTACATACTGGAACTCAACACATTCTTTACAGTACCTGTTTTGTGTTGTAATGTATTTTTCAGTGGGAATTGAATTCAGTTTTTCAGTTAGTTGGATTGGGTAACTTTATTCATCCCGCATTTGGGAAACTTCGTTGTCACAGTAGCAAGAGGGTGAGAATGCAGATACATACAGGAAAGGCATTTTAGACATAAATAGATAAATATACATATATATATATATATATATATATATATATATATATATATATATATATATATATATATATATATATATATATATATATATATATATATATATATATATATATATATATATATATATATATATATATATATATATATATATATATATATATATATATATATATATATATATATATATATATATATATATATATATATATATATATATATATGTGTGTGTGTGTGTGTGTGTGTGTGTGTGTGTACATACACACACATACATGTACATCTATGTATACATACGGTAGGTCTTAATAGTTCGTAAGAGTATATAATTAAATGACCAAAAGATCAGAAAATATAAGAAATATATAGATAGATATAATGATATAGATATACATAAACTTCAAATAACATTTTAGTGTGCCTGACATTTATTCAGGAAGCAAGCCAGTGATAAACAAATTAGAGGTTTATATTTGCTGCAAAGTTTTTCCATCTTGCGTTTAGGTTAGTAAATTAAGATCGATTTAAAATAGATTTCTTCCTAGCGACACTGCACTTAAAGTAGTTACTATGTTTATGTTTCAATTTTATCACTAAAGAAGATATTGTGGGAATTGACTTGTTTGATTTGGAAATGATTTCTCAGTAGGCATGCTCGCCCAAGTGTGAAATTAAAGAACAACAAAAAAATAGTTTGCTATTGCTTCTGCCTATTTTTGACAATTCTTCTGCCCCCCAGTGATAGGTAAATGTGGTGGTAAATTTAATATGATCGTTGTATCGGGGGTTATAATCCCACAAGATTGTTAATGGTTTCCCATCTGATGAGCAAAAGGACTTCTGAGAAGGTTGTCTTTATTTGGCGCCTACAACATTGCTGAGAAACTGTCAATCATACATTCTTTCCTCATAGAGACTCTGTAAAAGGAGACTGCAACATCCCAGAATGACTGTCTTGACAGCTTCAATCAGTCAAGGGTGGCAGGTAGAGACAGCACCTTAGCCCATGAACAATGACTGGGTGGGGTCCAGGAATCCAGAGAATCCATTTATCCTGACGACAGCCTTGATCACGCTCACATCCTCAGGTCAGCAAATACTCTTTAGGGTTGCCCTGTTTCCTCTCCGGGGAATGTTTTTTTTCCCCATCAACTATCCTGTGCAGACAAGTATGAATTACAGATGGGGAACAAAGAGCAGAGATGTGCATGAGTGATGCATGATTGCAGTCTATAACGACTGTTGTGAACTGGTCCCATGCAAGGTATTAGAGATAGAGAATCATCATGATGTGGCTGCAGAGGGAAAAAGCTGCAATGGTTTGTTTCCTCTAGCTGATAATGGAACGTGTCTCTGAATCCTAATGAACATCCTTTCTAGATAACAGCTCCTGCTGTTGCTTGTGGGAACTGAAGCACATTACACTCTCGCCATCACATCTGTGATGAATTGCCTTGACAACGAGGAGAAATGTAGACTATAGAGAGGTGGGAGGAAAAGTAAAGTATTTGCAAGCTCTTTTTTCAAATGGGATCTTGTTTAGGCTATATTTTTCAATACTTTTGAAAGTTTTAGTCTCCTTCCAGGCAAATAAATGTCAGATTTGACAATGTGAAACTTGCATGAGTACAACTTTTCCCTACTTGGTTGTGGTGCAGGTTATCATTCAACTTCTTTGTGCCTCTGTTGCCTTCCAAGCTTGTTAACTGTATTCATGACACTTGTTTGTGTATAAGGGAGCAGTCTCATTATCTTGGGGGCACAGTAAATGATTTTACTCTAATCCAGGGACACACCAACATTAACTTTAATGTATTTGTTTTCTGTATTACGCCTTATTCATAGATAGAGGGGGGAAATGATACTAGAATTACCTGCGACTTAATAATTCACCTGAAAAGTTCTATGCCACACTGTTCACTCATTTTGCTGGAAAATACACAAAATGTCTTGTGATGAAGTTCTTTAAAGGGATTTAGTTTTGACATCGATAAAATACTTCATTTTTAGCACTCAGTGACAAGACACCTACTGATTTAGATACATTGTTAAAATAAAATAAAGGTAGTTTCTGTCATCATTCAGCATTTTCAAAGCATCCATCATTTTTTCGTGCTAGATTTACATAACCATGTGCTACGCCTGCCAGCCGTTCTGTTTCAGTTCCACTTTAACCAAACATGTATTTACCTCTCTGAGGATTGGGGACGTGGAAATTTCAATCAGTACATTTCAGTGTTAGGGAACTTAGTACGGTGACATTTAAACACAGCAGCGTGTGAGTTAGAAACGTGGCTTGACCTTGGGCTTTTGAATATAAATATTTATTTAGCAGTTTGTGCTTTGTTAAAAGCTTATTAAACAAACACAATTTATATTTTGGGCATTTGAATGGCTTAAAATGGTTGAGGACCCTAAATCTGCCCTAAAAAGAAAATAGGGCATATCCTTGTGATTAGAATTTTGATTTAGTTGTGTGATAAAAGGGTTGATATTAGCAATTATATTGAGGGCGAACCTTCTGTCAAGTTTGCACCGCTGACATTTCCAGAGTGAATTGCATTAATATGATGGAAAATCTGCTCTGCTGCATGTTTTATGGGATTAGCCTGCAGTGTTACCATGGCCTTTACACGACGGCAGCACAACTCACTTAATTGTTCCATTTACTCACATTTATTTATAAATTGGGAGGAAAGGGTCTCACTTTACATGCTATCAAATCTACATACATCAGGGCACAACTATTGAATGCTTGCCCTGCCAAAAATTGATCTATGTCACCGTGTGGCGCCATTCATCATTGCCCCCTTTCAAAATTTGGAGGTCAACCAAATGAAACAATTTTAAACATATCACAGAACATATTTAATGTTGTTTGACCGATAATCAGCCATTAGTTACTAGCCTGGGTCAATGAACCACATCGTCTGGGCAATGTTAACATAATAGCCAGTCACATGCACTTAACTCTATTTCACCAATTATCATGGATGTCCTGCAGTCTGTGAAATCGAAGTTGCCAAAGGATAGTGTGTTATACTGAATTATTGCAGTGATTTGCTACGTTTTACTGACTTGAAACTTTTAAGAATGTTAAGTAAGTGTTTTGGACTAAAGTTGAAGTTACAGACTGTTAGGAGGAATGCATTACGTTGTTGTTTGCATTGATTTTAGCATCAGCCTCTGCAAACGCCTTCTTTGTCGTTAGCTTTGACCTTCCGTCACAGGCGATTAGCTCATACCGTGCAGGGAAGAATTCAAAATGAAGAATGAAATTGTGCCATGCATTCCCAGTTTTCGGGCAAAGATACCCAAAGCTTAGTTGCACATGAACTATGACATCCTCTTAGTGACTACTAAGTCCAAGGTACTTCCGCAGATATGATAGTAATGATAATGAAATCTAGTGATTTCACTTGGCTTATAAGGACTAACCTTCATTTAATAGGCAAATAAAAAAAGTTAACATCTGAACTATTGAGTTATGTGGGCTGTATTCAATCAGGTGACTCGTGAGCCGTAGTTTGGATAATACTGATTTAATCCTCCCAATGTAATTTATTAGGGAGTCACATTTTCTTTTTCAATAAACATATATTCGCTGACTGTAAAAAAAATCATTCAGTTGCAATAAATTATCTAATTTAATCTAATAGCTCGGGGTTAGAGCATCCAATCAGCCTACCATGCATGTTTTTGGGATGTGGAAAAGAACTGGAGTACCCAGCACAAACCCATGCAAGCCCAGTTAGAACACACATTAAAAGCCTAAACACCACAGAGCATGGTCCAGACCTGGTTTCGAACCCCCAATCCTGCATAATTTATTAAATATATTTAACTCAACATATTTAATACAACATAAGAGTTTAGGATTACACGGATTGCACTGTCCAACCCCTCCATTAGTGCACCAAGGCAGTCGATTGAGATGAATATGTTCCAATTTTATCCGGCTACATGAGTGCATTGCAGGGTTTTTGGGTGCATGGGAGGACAGTGTACTGTGAACTGTTGTAGCCAGGACTGTTTTAGGATATGTACCTGTAGCCAGAATAATATATTTTTTAAATGCACCATCAATTTGCATGTGCAATTTCTCAGAGACAATTACTACAGAGAGCAATCAGTCCTCTTACCTTAATTAATATCTAGCCGCAATGGTCAAAAGGTTTAAACATCAGTGGATTCATATTAAAAGCGACAGTCATTAACAGATCTTCCAACATTTCACTTTTCTAACTCATCTCTCTGAGACTTTTTATTTCAATGTGTTGCTAGGAAAACAAAATGGAGAATATATTGGAGGTCTCAGTAAGTTATTTTCTTTTTTTCCAAGGCTGCTAAATTCTTTGTATGGTTTAAATTTTCCCAAGATGAATGCTTTACTGAATGAGCTAGGAAAAAATTAATTGTTCCTTAGAATTTGTATGTCTGTGTGTAAGGTGGCAGGTAGAAAAAGTTAGAAAACATCAAATAGAAGCAATGCTAATTAATTTTGCATCTGTTTTGTAAATGCAATGTTTTGAGATACCAATTCAAGTAACATGTTATTTTCCAATGTCAAAAACACCATTAATGATGCCCATAGTTGGCTGGGGTATGCTCCAGGCAGCCCCCATAACTCTTGTGAGGATAAGCGGTATATAAAATGAATGAACATGTTATTGTTACAGGGAGCATACAGGTACCGGAGTGCAATATAAACCTGCATCACTCCCTCTTAAACCCAGATTTGGTATTCTTAATGTCTTGCTATTTTTGAAAAACCATGCTCCATGCTGAAGGTAAATACATAGTTTGAGGTGTAATTTGTTTGAACCAAGATAATAACTTCATTAAAACCATTTTTGTTAAAGTCACATTTAATAGTGTTGATTGCTCCTATAATGAAAGGTCGTGCACAGCATGTGCCTCAAGCAAAGATATTTAATGAGATTTTCTTGATTATATTATCCAGAGGAACTCAATGAATGGGGACAGTTCGTTTTTTACTCATATTTGACATTCAAGATGATGCTGGGAGTACATCATATTAATGAAAAGCTGTTGATCAAATATCAAAAATAAGTTAATTTCAGTTCTTCAATATGAATGCAACCTCAAATAAATAACTCAATATTATGTAGCAAGTAAGGCTCACTTCCCCTTCTCCAAAGATTCATTCATTTTCTGAACCGATTTTTCCTCACTACAGTCGCGAGGGGTGCTAGAGGAAGGGAAGGTGGGAGGAAACCGAAATACCCGGAGAAAACCACGTAGGCCTCGGGAGAACATGCAAATTCCACACAGGTGGACCGACCTGGATTTGAACCCAGGACCCTAGAGTTGCGAGGCCGACTTGTTAACCACTCAAGCCGCCAATTTGGTACCATAAAGTTATGCTCATTCCGTGTTTACATTTCCTTACTCATATTTCATAAAACGTATACCTGTTCTGCTTAGTTTAACAAAACATAATTTAACTCTTCTAGTCCTGAGACGTTCCTAGTTAATGATGATGTCATTTTTTTCAAAATACTTAAATATGTTTAACATCTCTCATAATCCAGTCTCCATGCCCTTGATAAAACTCTTGGTTTTTATCAAGTTTTAATTCATTGCTCTCCCTTCACTTATACAAATGCAATCAATACACACGCTTGCTGAATTTTGTCTATGAATTCTGTTCTTTTAAGAAGCCAATTTTCTCAAGTGTTGTCTCTTCCTTTTCCAAGACTTATTTGCAATTTGCCTTCACAAACCTGTCAATCACTTACTTGAGCTGTACCCAATCCCCTTGCCAATTTCAAGGTTATTCTCAATGTTACACTGGTATCAATGTGGGTTTCTTTTATAGCTCACAGCCTCGAGCGCAATGCAGTTGAATGAAAAATGCAGAACTGAGCCAGCCAGGTCTGAGCATAAAGGCAGGGAATGATTGGCCTATAAAAACACCTGTTTTATTACTTAAGAGGGTGGTCTACTCAAGAAGTCAACCTGCAGGTGTTAACAGTAAGCCCGCCCCAATATATGGCAAAAAATCAAACTAAACTGGCAACCTGCATTTTTGACTTTGACCTTATCTCAATGACCTTGCAAGTTGTCTTTTTACACTGATTTTTCATTACAGGTGGTCAACAACTGATCCAATGGGGGATTCATACACTAATAATATATATGCATGTTTTGAATTTATAAAACAACTTAAAAAAATCAAATTACAAAAGGTTCAGTGAATTTGAAAAGCATTTAACACTGACATAGAAGATGACAATAGTAAAAAAGACACTAAATTTGGAGGGAAAGTTGAAAGTCATTATTAACAAAGAGTAGCATTGGAAAAGGCATTTTAACAAGTCATTTTTACCATTTAATCATTATTACTTTTGGAATTAGATTTGCAAAAAGTACTCTGGGGTAGTCATTTGTAATTTAACTCACTGAAGTCATTTGTTTCTGTATTTTTGGTTCAGCTTGCTACGTTCATATTATTATGATGCATTTGGTCCAATACCTTTTCTTGTATTATTTACAGAATCAGAGTGCAAGTGCTTAAGAGATTTAATTCTTGCAATTTCTCTCATTAAGATTTGAAATATTACCCTGAATCAACAAGCTCATTGCGGGATGGAATATGTATCATTACTGTTAAAATTGAAAGTGCCACATGCAATGTTTTTTAGTTTTCTTCTGGGTTAAACCTCTTTGAAATGAATGTCGAACTTTTTTATAGAAAGAAAATCTTATGTCATAAACGAAGAGTGTATTATGCAACTCCTTTTTGCCTGTACATTATTTTGTCTGAGCCCATTAAGATAGTAATTGCTGATGCATTAAGCATCTTTCATTCTTTTTGTTTTGCCCCAGGCCCCTGAAATCCCAAATCAATATAACTTCCTAACTGTTCTGACACACACACACACACACACACACACACACACACACACACACACACACACACACACACACACACACACACACACTTGGCACTGTTTCCATGCTCCTCTAATCCTCTTGTTGATGTTCTTGTTTCATCATCTTTGACAGCAACTGCCGAAGGAAGTGGATGTTGAGCACTAATTTGAAAAATTAAGTTACACTACATACGTATTTGCATTCTAAGTGTTTGCAATTTCCAAGATTTCTCTAATCCTGGCCCTGAATTATTAATATCTAGTTGCGTAATTTGATCTACACTAGGATGCCAATAGTGTAGGTTTAGCTGAAGTGTTCATCCTTTGTCTGATTGAACTCTCTAGCTAGCTCCATGTCCTCCAATGACATTGCAGGTATGAGAAACCTTTGATGGGTTGGAAGCCATACAATATTGTCTCTCTCAATTGCTGCCTGGCTTGCACGCTCCCTGGCAGCTGAACAAAGATGTCCTTTACATCAGAAAGCTAGTTTTTAAATGAAAGATAAATGTAAGAAGTCTCGCTCTAGTGAGTAAAAGTTCTATTGCCAGGCCTCTGGGGGCTTGGCATTTCACAGTATCGTCAGTGAAGTCTGACGTGACAAGGACATGACACTGTCAAGCTCTCCTGACTTGCATCACTGCCATGCGTTGCGTCATTTTAACCATTCATTAGATAAATTAATGCAGCTGTAGCAGTGGTTACCGTTATTGCCAAGGTTACAGAACGTTTACAATAACCTATAATGAATGGAGTAATGACAAGACAAGATTCTTGACATTTTACCAGTATTCATAATGACCTTATGAGAAAAATGTCAGAGTGCAGACCTCTATTGCGGCTGTGCCAAAGAAACATATTCTGGTCTACCATATTCAGTTTTGGAAGGTTTTGCAATTTTCCAACCTAATTTTCCATCTCTCCCACAATTTTACCTTTAGAAATATTAAAGCAACAACTTTGTGCTGTGCTGTTCTTCATTATTTTTTCTCTATTGTGCGCCTTGTTTTTGTTTTGGTTCAAGGCATAGTCTGATATTCATTATCTTCCTCCGCATCCATTTGCTTGTCCTCTGGCTTGCATACACATTCTCCTTCCTTGCTGCTTTGCCAGTCTTTTTATTTTTATTTTTTTTTTAACACTCACCCACACAAGTTTTCTTCGTGCAACTTCTGTTTAACGTGCCAAATGTATAGTGTTTATCTGAGGCTCAATTGACAAAGTTTTACTAGGTTGTCTTACCTTCTATTCCTATGTCATTTTGCAATATGGCCTCGGAATTTGGGATTCTCCTGATTTAGTCTAAATGGAGTAGAGCTTGCCTGTTTACTGAAAAATACAAAAGTTGTGTATAAATGTGGACTTGTCAATTTATGTATGCTATATAGCCTGACACTCGCTTGTGTGATACTGTAGACCCTCATGATACGATCATTTCATGCATTTCACGCCAAAGCTGAATGTGCTGGAATTATAAATTGATTTTCTCCATAAGAAACTGCCACAACGAGGAGGTGAACACACAGCTGGACTCGAAAGCATGAGGCCGAGCAAGAGGCAGTTCGGGGATCAAGGTTTATTGACCTGGAGGAGATATCAGGTCGATTCAAGGAAGCAACACAAAATCAACAGTTTCCAGAACGTGTTCAGGGAAGAAACTCCAGAAGGCAGAGAAGGTCGTCATTGCTCAGCTTTTTGACCTCCCCATTGTAACTGAAAAAATGAATGAATGCATGAATAGATACATGATGATTATTGATTGACTGATTGAGTAGGGGTGACAATGCAGTGGGGAGTGATTAAAATCATTTTTAAAAATTAGCAACAATAATTTCGACCGACACATCGCTGGGGAAACATTTTCTAGTAATTTTGTGTCCTGTTTTTAAAACTATTTGTGTCGACATGAATTTGTGAAGCTAATTAATATTTTAGATATGTTAACAGATACCAGATCCTTTCCTATGTCACATTTAGTTTCAAGTCTAGCTTCGTTCGTCAGGTGAAAAAATAAAAATAGTTCCAGGAGCAAATATTGTTCAGCTTGACAAATATTATTTTTTTGCCATGAAAGATCAGACTCCTATGCATTTCCTGCAAGTGGCAGATTCGCCTCACAATGATGCCATTCCATGACTATGTAAGAAGAAAAGATGGCTGAGTGCATGAGCTGTCATGGCATCTTGAACACAAAGTTCCAGTAAGCTTTTTGTAGTTTCTGCTCAAATCAGTTATATATAGTGCTGTTGGATGCATTTTTCAGCTTGTATTTGGTTTTATTTATCTTCAGCTAACATAAGATATTATGTATACTTTTTTAAAAAAGTTTTTGCATTTGGAATATTTAGCTTTATTCCAAGTCATTTCCCTTACTTTGCCACTTGTCTTTTGGGGTTGTTTAAGGTTGTTATTTTCCATCATTTAAATATTCATTTCTGTCAACACGATACATTTTTACAGTAATTCCATAAAATGCTATCTGCACCTGTTTGAGTATATTGAAATTATGAAGCCCTTTGGCAGCAAATGCTCTGAAAAAAACACCTTTGCAGATAACCCCTGGATTACTTTTTTACAAACCTCACCTGCTGTATCCTCGTGAGTCTGTTTGCCCTGTAGGTTAGCCAGCAGAAGCAATCAGACAGGTCTTCAATTCTGGGGCTGGGGTGGTCGGCTATACAGAAAACATCTTAATGGTATGACATGGCCATTCCTGGGATTTTGAGACTGCCTGAGCCTGGCTTGATAAAGCATCAGCATTAAAGGAATAAAGTGAGCTGGAGAAGTCTGATATCAGGTCCATGCCTCCAGGTGAGCACACTATCAAATGAAGCTGTTTGTTTGAAGCTGGGCTTCCTGCCTGCACATGGCTGGCTTCAGTGATAAAGGGGGGAGCTTTAATAGGCAGGCTCTCCTTTTTTGCCTCTCCATTTTACTCTCTTTCCTCATTGGTCACTGTAACTTCTGAAGAATGAATACCATACCATAAGGTGCACCTGCATGAATAATTATTAAATCCAAGTATTATTATGAATAAAATAATTATAATAACAAACCTTATATGAAAAACAAGACACTGGATATTCACAATTTGTGGTCTGCAAAAAAATCCTCTTTTCTCAAATGTATGGGGATTAGTTTGTCAGGGTAAAATTTTCCCTGACCTGATGTGTAGCGGTTCACTTGCCGGTGCAGGCATCCCTTGGGCCAATTCGCGCTCAGTGGTGTTGTCATTGTAAATGTGAATGGTTGGATGTCTGTCTTTCTGTTCCATATGGCTTACTGGCAACCAGTCTATGGAGTAGTCTACCCTTTGCCTAAAGTCAGTTGGGATAGACTGGGATAGGCTCCAGCAACCCTTGAAACCCTTACCAGGATGTGTGGTACAGATGATGAATGAATATTTTTTCCTGGCCTTTATGGAGAAGCACCTGGGTGTTGTACAATTTACACCCTTTTCTACTATTCTTTCATTTGGGAGATTAGATATATATGCTAAATAATGGCAAAAAAAAGGATGAATAATGGAAAATAATTGTGATTGGAGTATGCATGTCCTCCTTGGCTTGCGTGGGTTTTCTCTGGGTAGGTGCTAGGCTGGTTGAACACTATAAATTACCCCAAGGTATGAGTGTGAGCGTGAATGGTTGTACCCTGTTCCCTTTTGTTGAATGACCACCAATTCAGGGTGGCCCTAGTGAGGATGTGTGGAAGATCTCATCTCATTTTCTGAACCACTTTATCCTCATTAGAGTCACGGGGGTGCTGGAGCCAAACCCAGCTGTCTCCGGGCACAAGGACAACCATGTTTGTAAACGCATACTCAAACCTAGGGGCAATTTAGAGTGTCCAAACAGCCTACCATGCATGTTTTTGGAATGTGGGAGGGAAATGGAGTTCCTGGAGGAAACCCACTCATATGCAAAATGAATGAATGCATTAGTGTAACTCAAGCCACAAGACTGAATAAATTAATTCACTCCTCCATCGGCGAGTCCCATTCTAGACAGACATTCATTTTCTCAACCGCTTTATACTGGTTGCAGGGGGCCCAATCATGTTCCTCGCCCCGGCTATGCTTCGATTTGTTCCGCCACTGGTTCATCAAAATCCATCCCATTTATTGGTCCTATATGAACGTGATCAAATAAGTTCAATAAAGCTGTTTGCTTCTCTGCAGTAAAGAAAAAAGCATTTTTTTCGGAGAGGTCGCAGCTCTTTACAATCACTATCCCGTCGGGCCATGCTCTGCAGCCGGCTTTCTGTCTCCGCCTCCATCTCTCAACAACAACACAGCCTCGTCCCCAGCTTGCCAGCCTCTGCCCCGTCCACGTTCCGCCTGCCCCCCGCTGCTGATCCCGGACGCCATTACATCAAAATCAACGCGAGCTTCTCCAAGAAATCCAGAAAATGTTTCCCTTATTTCAACCACTGGTAAAGTAGTTCCACTTTTTAAAGTCCAACAGGCGCGACTAAGCGTCGCCGAGGAAGTTTTTTCTTCCCCCCACCCCTCGTCCGATTTTGGCCCCGTGGTGGAGCCAGATCTGCGGGGAAAGCTGCGTGTATGATGTTGATCTGGTACATTCTACTTGGCTCGAAAACAGTAGGTAAGTTTTAGATATAAACGTGGATCACTAACTCATAATGAATGTCAGATGCGCAAGCGATCGTAGGAAATGTAGAGGAGTGGGCGTCGTGGTGTATGTGCCCAACTACAGGCTAGTTTGGCTGGTTGAAAAACTTCCATTTCCTACGATTAAATGTGCATTTTTCCTGTGAGCGAACTGTAACACATTATTGAGGGAATCCAGTGCTTTCGTCTAAGAACAATCCATTTCCCCTCCCCTGAAACTTCCGTCCATGCTTTCCATCCTTCCTGTGAGTGTACAGCGCCGGCGAGAGGAGCTTGTTTAACGGCAAGCAGACTGAAACACTTCCCCAGCCGGGCCATGACAGCCGGGCCTTGCAGACCTAACAGAGGTGGCGTCACTTAGGCTTCATAACGGGACTCTTGGTACTTGAGTCATCGACTCAATTTTTGTTGTTGTCTCAAAATTATCCAAAAATAAACATTTAATCCCGGCGGCCCATTGGATGAGTGATTAGCTCGCACTTCTGGGGTCCTGGGTTCAAGTCGATCCACCTGTGTGGCATTTGCATGGTTGCCCTGGGCCCGTGTGGGTTTCATCTGGGTGCCCAAGTTTCATCCCACATTCCAAACACATGCATAGTAGGATGATTAGGCACTCTAATTTGGCCCTAGGTATTGTAGTCCATCTCCTTGTGCCCTGTGATTGGCTGACCACTGATTCAGTGTGTCCCCTGCCTCTAGCCCGGACACAGCTGGGATAGGCTCCAGCACCCCCTGCAACCCTAATGAGGATAAAGTGGTTCAGAAAATGAGATAAGATGAGATATTTTATATTGTCTTTCCTTATAAAGTATGGTAACATAGTTACTTTCATGATTGAATTATGAGGAAAGTATTTTTTTCTCTTATAAGTAGTATGAAGTTTAAAATTTATAAGAAAAAAGATGTGATAGTTATTGTGATCATTATCAATATCGACTGCTAAGTCTTTTTGTTGTTTTAAGCAGGATAACATCTTTTGTCATCAGGCCTAACAGTGAGAAATATTTTTGACGGAATAAGACATAAGATAATTGAGGGGCAGTTTAAAAAAAACATTCTAAGTATGGACACTATTTGTTCCCTATATCTTGTTGTTCCTGCCTAGTGACAGCTGGTCATCCTGCTGTCCCCATCTGTAGTCATTTGCTGTTTTGTTGTTGTCTCAAAGACACCATTGCAGGCACTTATCTGTTGACAGTCTATTTTAGACTGCTGTTTAGGCATTGCATCGGATGCCGTACTATGCATGGGGAAAGAGCTGGGAAATATACTCAAAGTCCCTTTTCCACCCTAAAATCCAATGTTCTATTTTAATACTTTTTTTGCGTTGTAAAAAAAACACCAAAAAAGACAATGATTTTGTCAAAGCATTCAACAATGGCAATATTAAAAGCCTAAATTTTTAGCATAAGTGGCCACTTTGTATTTTTCACACGATATGTAAAATTTGCGGATCAATATAATGTGAACGACGTTTCAACCTAAATGTTATGGAAATGGGATGTCTGCAGCATTTATGGTCTGAGCGGTTTGCAACCACAGTTGGCCATTATTCTCCCAGATTTTAGAGGGGAAATGGGGACAGGCATCGTCAATTATCGGCTGCTTTATGTCAGGGCCATTCAATAATCATAATATTTACAGTCAATGGACCGTGTAAACTGAAATAGCTATAGATTGCTCAATTCTCAAAGAGCTTGGTGTCAAAGATGGATCAATTTTATTGCAAATTTAAGAACATTATTACTTTTTTTCATCAAAAGCCAGGTGTAATAATGGCCTCATTTATATGGTCATCTATGAACCAAACCGTTTGTAACTGTGTCAAGAATTCAGATAGTTCAGCAAGTCAGGTAAGATAGCATAACATTTGGGACTATTTCCACTGCTAAATTTGCTAAGCAATGCTCTCCATACCCATTCCCAGCTTATCTTGATTTTTTGCCCAAAAACACAGAGGGGGGGGGATAAGTGTTCACTTCATTAGAAGTTTATTTCTTACTTAATATTATGTCATTCTGACACAGAAGCCACCCTGCCACGCTGAATAACTTCTGCTCTTAGTGGTAAACCTTTTTTATAGTGGAAATGCACAACATTTTTTGGGTTTTGTAGGGAAATATTATTCTGTTATGTGACACGTACTGGACATTACCTTGGCATGTTAGTGAAGATTGATGGTTCCAGGAGCATTTCCTCTCACACCTGGATCAAGTTATCAGTCATCTCCTGGACAATCTTTGGTGCAATCCGGTGGAAGCGGAAACAATGATTTATGATGTTCGATAGGTGCTAGATTGGATTCCAGTTTCATCAATAGCCTTTGTTATCCAGGACACACTCTTCTTACATGAGCAATTGTCTTGCACTAAACCAACTGCACCAACATACGTCTTGCTATTGCTATTGATTTAAGATAAATATATGTTTTACAACTGTTTCTTCCACACTGGATTTTTCTGAAATGGTAATTGTCTACAATTTTTTAGTCGGTCCTCCGTGCAGACAATGCAGGCACAAAGTCGCTAGCCCAGTCACACCCAATGTATTGACACGTCGTTCATTTTGCCGACTACAAATATTGTTGAACTTTTTTTCCTGACCGTAGGCATTGCATCTTGAGTACTTGTAAACACTAATCAACGTTTTGAGGATAGTGAGTTTGTCTCCCATATCGTTTCATGAAATGCTCCTTTAGAAGGTCCCCCATAGTTTTTTTCTTTTGTGAGTGCATTGACTTTATTTTGCAAATCCACAATCGCAAATTCAAAAATGCTATTTCTTCTTGAGTTGGAATGGGAACTTGGGGTATACAACCCTGACCGTATGGATGCATTATGGGAATTATAATGGGAAATGTGCAGACTATGGCTATCAGAATCTGATGTCGATTTTTTTTTCTTTACATTTTTACTCATTGCATGCAGTTTATCGCAGATGGAAGACTTTTTTTTAAACTTAGCGAGTTAAAAACCAATGTATTTTTGTAAACAAAATATTTAATAGCGGGAGTTGAAACATATTGTAATAATTATGTTTGCTTTTATGGCTAAAATGAATATTTTTTTGCAGCCAAAATTACAATTGATTTACTTGGCAAGACAAATTCATTATTCACACAAAATATATTTTTTCTCTTGTTTGTCAGTGTTCACCAATGACAATGTTCTCGGCTGTATTGAGCGAGTATCCAGACCCGGCTCTAACAAAAAAGACAAGAGGCAGGCTGACAATCAATATTTTCAGAGGGGCACACTTATTCACATCTACTACATTTTCAGAGGGGCACACTTATTCACATCTACTACTTAAGCATTAATGTCCGCTCCCTCGCGCTGTATCAAAATATTATTTTGAAAAAATGCAAGCATCTATACCAGAAACTGCAAAATGCCTTTACTTCCCCAGAGAAAAGGTATGATGAGAAACTGCAGGACTGGTCTTTGAGCTTTTATGTAGCAAGGTCAGTAGGTGACCATGTTGTGCTACTCTTCCTCAAACTTTACATTACAGTGAAGCTGCTGTAAAATACAGTCGATTTTACTGATGTCGATGTTCACGTTTTCCAGGCAGAAGGGTCTCGTTATTCCAATATTCTACTTAGCTACTGTTGCTTGCTCCACCAGCATAAATGTTAACTGGTCTGACTGTTGCCTTCAGTGCTGTGGCTCCTAGAAGTGGATCTGTGTGACGATACCATGCAAACAAACAAAAACATTCTTATATTGATTCTATTTATTTATGTATGGATTTATTTATTTATTTTCTAATTTAACCATTAACTCTATACTTTTGCCAAGCTGAGCCCGTTTGACTGAAACCTTAAGCAGCAGGGATGCTGAGGATGCTGATATCAGCACAATAGTAGTTATCATAAACTTGTCTGGTTTACCATCGTTGGAAAATTGTTGCCATTCCATTTGAGTAGCAACAAATTAATCAATAAATAAAAACTATATAAAAGGCTGGCATTGAGGAAATCATTTGTCTACTTGAGATGGGTAAATGCTTTGGAAAGGAAATTCTGTACTACCCTTAATATTATTTACTTTACGTGCTGTTTGCATGCATTGCTTCCGCGTTCTAAATCTGACCCTCATTAATGCTACACATGAAAGGCAGTTTTACACATGGGCTTACTACTTTACTGCAGGCTCCAGTAAGCTTAGAAAACATAATGGAGAAAACTCTACATGTGTGCATGCAGACACAAATACTGTCCTAGAGGCAGCAGAAACAAATGCTGTCCTGTGGGAGGAGGTCTGCTCTAACTTGCTTTGTGTTTGTCACAGTGGCATTCTCTGTCGGTTCAACTCTGCTGAGCCCCCAGTAAACATTTGTCATTATTTAGTCATGTTCCTGGTGTGTTTTTCTTTCCTGTGGATTACTCATTCAAGGACCATTCCAAAACAAGTTTGTTCTTACTCACTGAATTCACATTTCGTCTTCCATAAAATAGCTGCATATTTTATTTTATTTACAGGTCACGCAATTGGAAAATTTGAATAATTACTAACTCATTTAATCCATTTTTGGGATTCTTGTATGGTTGTAATTTGTAAAGGTCATTGTAACACAAAATGTTTTTATCATTGAAAATGATAGAAATAATAAAAATACAGAAATGTAGACTAATGATTTTCATTTGATGAATGGCCCAGATATATCAAGTTACTATTTAGAGGAAGAAGAATCACTGATCCAATAAATTTGTCTCGAACATGTGCTGTACACAAAGCAGGAAAAGAAGGAATTAATTAGGTGACATGTTGTTTACTATTATTTCTATTGCAGTGGTCAGTATTCCCCTACAAGCATTTAATTGCTCTCCTTTATTAAGATCAGTCGTGATCTTCATTTTTTAGCCTAAATGTTATGTTCTTAAAGCCTTGTTAACTTTTTTGACATTCGGAAATTAGGTTGCTCAGATTTGCCACGTGACAGAGACGCACAACATGGTTCTGAAAGTTAGTGTTATGGTTCATTTTACAATGTTCAAAACTCAACATAATTATTTTTTTGTTGTCACTCTTTAACTCGCAATACACAAATAATCCTCTGCGGTTTCTCTTAAACACTCCAATTATCTTGATGCCAATTAAATAGCTGTCCTTTTCTTTCCAATTAGAATGGTCAGGGTAAGTTATTTTTTTTGCTGATGAAATTGTAACTACACCTAATATTTGGGCTGTAATTTATTTAGCTGTTGTTCCCTTTGTGTGTAAATTAAGAACACATTTTTGGGTAATTTCCTTTTGATTTAATCTATCACATTTCACATGTAGAGGAAGGCCTGTAAGCATTTTTACAGGCAGTATTTTCAGAGTAAGTATTTAATTGAACAGTCCAAATCAGAACTGTCCACACTTTTTGCCTTGCGGGCTATCTTTCAAATGACCAATCAATAGTACACTATACCTAAATTAATACTGTACCTGCAACATGTACTCAGGTGTGATGTATAAATTATTGATTATTCTGTTGAACATTTCTGCAAAGAGACTATGTGATGCCAGTAGGTCACTAATCGTGTCAAGGCCCAAATCTCTTGGCAGTGGGCAGTTCGTTAGTTGTTTAAGTGCAACCTAGTGGGCCAGTCGTAAAACCCATTTTCAGCAGAGCACCATAAGACTATCCTTGTCAGTGTGGCACTCATTATTGCTTGCACTGTGGTGTCTGATCTCAGCTAAAAGGCCATGTTTCACATTTATGCCCATTAAGCACGGTAAAATGCCCCAGTATATTTGTGCCAATATACTTGGAGAATAAATATGTGCCTTGCTTCCAACAATTGTCGGGACTGTCTTCTGATGTATCTTTTCAACTAATGTCACAATTTTCAAAGAATATTTTCAAAGGAAAATGATTAATAACTTTGATTTCTTTGTTGACTATAGCACAAATGCCTATCAAATCTACTATTCTTCTTGTATTCAATTTCTGTCTCTTGTGTCCACTTTTTTTAAGAGAGCCAGTTGCTTCCAGGGAATAACTTCACCACTGAGTGCAATATCCCTGGAAATTTCATGTGTGGAGATGGCAAGTGTGTCCCTGGAGGATGGCAATGTGATGGGTTGCCCGATTGCTTTGACAAGAGTGATGAAAAAGGCTGCCGTAAGACCATTTTATTTGATTGTGGTTTTGTCTATGCTGTTTATCATCTGAGTAATTATTAATTATTTAGCTGGCATATTTTTTATTTCACCACATTTAAAAATGTAGTTATTGAACTGCTATGCCAATGTAAAAAAAAACACTAATAATATCATAAACAAAACGACGGTTCAGTTTAATCAGGCTGCCCAGTAACAGTGGTCAGAAAATAAATAATAGGCATCTCCCCATTGATTAGTGCATTGTTTCCCAACCATTGTGTCGTGACTATGGAGTGCTGCGGTGAAATCATATATTGTGATGTTCTGAAAGATAATTTTAATATTGCTAGTTTAAAACTTTTATTTTTAAAACTATTACGAGGTTAAAATATAAATATGACAAACATCAAATCAGATTGTAGTATCGCAAAATTCTAAATGTAATACTATGAGCTTAAATCAATTTTCTTGCTTATTTTTAATTTCTTATTCTCATGTAACATGAATCGGAAGTCGTTTGGCTTCATAAGCTTCAACCTATGTCTGTGTAAGCGCAAAACTGCTTTTCGTGTAATGTAATGTTTTTTTATTTTTATCCAGAGACCCTTTGAGCTACAGAAAAAATATATAGCAGTGCATTAGGATGTGGTATAGCCGGCTTTCTCTTTTAGAGTATATCATCCACAAATACACACCCTGACCTTGCTTTGAAAAATTGCATACTCAACGTTACACCTTTTTTCCCTTGGAGTGATGCAGTTCTTGGATTCATTGGAAAATAATTCCGCTAGACTTGTGACTTTTGTACATTCCGTAAACTTTTTGTGCAATACTTTTCTTACCATCTGTCTACCATCTTTTGATACAAATATATTTTTCTAATATTTTATAATATCTATTAGTTCACTTGCTGTTAATAGTCTAGCGGGAGTTACCAAATTAGGGTGTCCCCCGCCTCTGCCCCAAAGTCAGCGGGGCTGGGCTCCAGCACCCCCGTGAGCCTAGTGAGGATATGCAGTCCAGAAAATGAATGATCTATGGCAACATTCAATTTGATAAACACTGTCTTACCAACTTGAAAGGGATATTCTTTCTTAGTGTTTCATGTTTTTCCATATATGGGATTTGGGGTTTTTCCTTTACTTTAGGGCGATTCAAATCAGACGATATTGTCATTTTATTTTGTTAACTGTGGGTTTGTGAAGCCCTTTGAGACATTTACGTGATTAAGGGCTATATACATATAATTAAAATTGACTACCCTGCTTGCTAATGTTCCTGTGTGGGCCTTCAAAGGAAATTGTGAAAAAAAAAAAAGAACTTTTTTTAGACCAACCGGAGGGAGGTCTTAGAAACGTACTCGTTTTGTTCTTCTTCTTCTTCATGGGGATGCAAAAACTAAAATTTATATTCCTCTGTGATTGTAGCAGCCACTCTCTTTATTTTTATTAATTAAGAATTGATATACATTGCTGCTTGGAGCCAGACCTTTTAGTTTCAGGGCTGATTAATTAGATTAATAATTGTGTAATTAAAAAAGCTAATCTTCTGCTATTCGTGATGGATCACAATAACATTTGGTAGGCGTCGTGTACGGATGCAAATGCATCACTTCTCATGAGATGAGTTTTAATTGTTTGTCTGAGAGCTGATTAATTCCATTCATTAATTGCAGCTTTATTGTTGCCTGTTGGTTCCAAACTAAGCAGCCGATGGAATGCGTGCTTTGCGGTTACTTTTACCAACTACTGGTATATGCAACTTTTAGAAAGCAAGCCAGGGAGCGCGAGTGGTTCATTTTGCATGCAGTATTTGCTTATAAATCCTTTAACTGCATTAACCACAGTAAATGTTTCCGCTTCACTTTCACAACATTTTGCCATGCAGTATCAAAATCTATATTTTACTGAATCTTCAAACGGAAATTTAAAGCCCCATCAATACTATTACTCACTGTCCCAAATGACAGAGAGAGAAAAAATAGATTCTGACAGAGGAGTGAAGAACTAAAGCTGACTGAGCCGACTGGGCCTCGGAGCCAGGATTAGCCTCTTTGCCCTTGTCTGGGCTGGGCATGAGCAGGCAAAGGGGGACAAATGAAAATCATAGACAGCTAGAGTGAATAGGCTCACTCATAATGCAATGAAAGGAGAAAAATGTGACACAAATGCCTTTTGATTTGAGACTTACATAAAAAGGGTTCACATTTCACAGAAAGTGATGTTCTGAAATAGAATATTTTCACACATTTGGCAGAACAATGGTATAATTGGGCCTGCATGGGTTTTCTCCAGGTACTCCAGTTTCCTCCCACATTCCAAAGACATGCATGGTAGGCTAATTTGACACTCTAAATTGCCCCTAAGTGAGTGTGAGCGTGAATCGTTGTTTGTCTCCTTGTGCCTTGCGATTGGCCGGCCACCAATTCAGGGTGTCCACTGCCTCTGGCTCGATGTCAGCTGTGATAGGCTCCAGGACCCCCGTGACCTTAGTGAGGATAGCGGTTCAGAAAATGAGATGAGATGTGTTTGATCACGAACAGTGCATATTAATGAACATATTTATATTCCTTTTCATGAACATTGATTGATTGAATGCTTTTATTGTCATTATATAAGTATAGTGAGATTTAAATATACATGTAAATATGTATACAAGATGTAAGAGAATAGCCGAGGGCTAATTTCCATCTTTATTCTCTTGTGTCCTCTAGCTTGGCGGGCAACCAATTAAGAGGGTAGGCCGCCTACTGCCTATAGTTTCGTGGGATAAAGATAAATCAATGAATACTTTTGCAGGACCAACACTGTTTGTCTCAGATAATAAATTAAGTAGAGTTTCAGCATTCTCATCACAACCATAAACTACACACTTAATGGACAACAAGGTATGTAAATACTGTATAACTATTTGTCTTCCAACTAATATTTATTTTTCCACTCATTAAATGAGCAGAACAACAAACCCTCAAGAAAATTGATTTATATAATGGCCCGACTGATTTACACATTCAATGGGTTTCTGCAATACAAGCCCTGCAGGATACCCAGGTGCAGCAGGGAGGCTTCTTGGACCGAGCCGTTTAGCGGCTTCTTGAGCTTGGTTGTGGGCCGGCGGGCGCCGGAAGCAGCCGGCCGTGTCGTCGGCCACGATATGCAGTCACCACCCAGGCAATGTCGATGCCTTAGCCCACTTCCTTAAGAGTGGCTCGATTCCATTCGAGTTTAGCGACTCAGTACAGTTGAAGCATAGCGGCTAAGCCAACTTGCTCTCACCTTAGTTAAGACTTCGACTTGGTTGTGACCGAGAACAGCTCCGGCTGTGACTTGTACCTGGAGATAGACCAGCGGGGCATGGTGGCCGTAGCGCAGGGACACTTCAAAATCTGGAAATGCTGCTTACTCATAGTGCGCCGCCAGTCAGATTTGTTTCATCAAGATTTTTTGGACAGAAACACAAGTGTGTTTTGGACATAAACACACAAGATTTTCATACTATTAAAATGTGAAATTGATTCAATACATTCGTTCTATAATAAAGTATTATATCATGGGTAATCTCATTCATGGAATGATTTTTTTAGGGCAAGTACATTTTCACTTCTATCCTATTACCATTCTCTTCCTTGTCTGCTACCCTGGAGAGATAATAAAAGATGGAGAGTTTGATTTTTATTTTTGGAGGTGCTTAAACAGACTTATTTGGCCAATTAATACTCTTGATTTTTTTTTACTGGCTGCATTGGTTATTGATATTTCAGTGCATCTCCACGATGAGGTGCAAATTGAATTCACTTTATTGAATTGCAAAGAAATGTGATATTGGTCTCTACAGTAATAACCCAGCAGTTTGCCCATTGAGTTCACCTGTCGTTTCCCTGCCCTGTCTCTTGTGTGACCCAGGTGTTTCTGACTGTCTCGTCAATCCACGCCTGTCTATCAAAAGTCTATGTATTTGTTGGTCCTTGTTTGATCGTTTCTTGTGTCAACCTATGTTCGCGTGTGCTCAGCCCCATGATGATTTTTGGGATGTGGGAAGAAACCGGAGTACCTGGAGAAAACCCATCCCGGGGAGAACATGCAAACTCCACACAGGATCAAATCCACAACCCCAGATCTGTGAAGCCGATGTGCTAAAAACGCACTCACCGGGCCATCCTAGTAGCACATCTGTGCTTGTTAGACTATATTCAACACAGTTTTTTTCAACCTGAGAAAATATTCCTGACCCTCTTGCTAGCCCCCTGCATCAGACACCATTTTGATTGATTTTCCTCACTCACCAGTTTTGAGAAATGTCTGAGAAATCTTTTAAATCCTGTTTCACTCAACCTCTTTGCTCTTTTCTTTTGTGTAGTCTCTTCAGTCCCTAAACAGCATCCCTCTTTCCCCCTCAATCAATCATACATGCCTAGCACAACAAAGCCTACCAACATCAAACAAACTCTTCGGGAGTTAAGGCAAGAATGAAAAGAAAAAGGGAATACAGGTTCATATTGGAGAAGGGCAAAACACAAAAGTACACAAGTACAGTGGAAGATTCCACATGCTATGAATTCTAAAAAGCAGTGATCAGGTTCATGTCAGCTTAAGTTGATGTTCTCCCTGGCCTGAATGCAAATGGTTTGTTGAAAACATTGAAAAGGAACATTAGATATAACATTGAAAAAGTACATCCCCGCCTCCATTTTTTATTTTGACATGCACACTATTTTACTTATAGTATAGTATGTAGTTCCAATTAAACATGTTATATAGTCTATATATGTTTTACAGTACCAGCTAAAAACATATGCATGTGTGGGCGCACAGTCGTAGAGTCAAATGCAGGTTGATAGTGTTGCTGCAAGGTTTAATCTTACCCCCACTCACTTACTTTTTTCCCAGTGTGAAATTGGAATGTATATATGTATATCATCCAGCTACTTGTTACACTATAATTCTATCTAGTATTCTGCTTTTAATAATTTTACCACAGAAAACAGCTAATTTTTGCTGCACCAATCAACACCCATACTAAACTTTGGAACTTGTCCAACATCCTGTTCCCAACCACTTTGATAGAGTGAGGGAAAAAAAACATTGGGCAGGGATTTAGAATGTTATTAAACAACCAATGAGACGTGAAAAAGATAAAAACATGCTAGTATACATTGCAAGATTTTTCTAGATTTTGTAAAATATACTGCAGGTGCTAGGTTACCTTCACAGGATTAACAATTGATGTTTTTGTTTTTCCATGTCACATATACAAGCTTCCTAGTGCTTGCTTTAATAATACCTGTCCTCTTCTAAATCCCACTCAGTTTAAAGTAGAGGGCCTTGCATCCTCAAATGCATCTAAGTGCATACTCTTCATCCTATTGCTGTCCCTCCCACCCGCAAATTTCCCTTCATGAGCTTGCCCTTGATGTGACTTTTGAGTTAATTGGGAACACAAACACTGGGTCAGATATATCTTGCTACTAGTGGTAATGAGGATGTAGATGAGGCAGGAAGCAAAGAAGGGGGCTCGCAGCTTTAACGTTATTATCATTACTGACAAAATATTAGCCATATATTCTTTAGAATGCAACACAATGTAGTTTATGAAAGAGATAAAGAAAACTGAAATATAATATTGGAAAATCTTTAAAAAAATTGTATACAAGTAAATTTAGTCTCTATCCCGATAATCTTCCTTTATGTACTATAGGTTTGAGCCATGTCTTTGTTTGTCCCTGGACTCAAATAGGCATGATATTCCATGCCTATTTAGCTTTGGGTGGTTATACTTGGTGGGCTGTCCAGGTAAACAAAGGCTTCCCAGATTAGATACAGATTGGACTCAAGCCCAGCTCTGTCTCTTGTTCTGTGGAATACTTTTCATCTTGGAGATAGCCCCCCTACTGTTGCTGTACACATCCCTCCTACTTTGCCAAATCTATTTGTGCTTGTTCAAAGAGCCTATAACACTGCCCACAAGATTGTTGTTTACTGAAATTATTAAATTCCTGGCTTTTCAGATCTGGCCATACAACATATTACAATAGAACACTCATTTATTCATTTTTCGTAATGTAAATCCTCACATGGGTCGTGAAGGTGCTGGAGCCTCTCCCATCTAATTGAGGACAGTAGGCAGGGTCACCCTGAATTGGATGCCAGCCAATCGCAGGGCACACTGAGACAAACAACCATTCACACTCAAACTCATACCTAGGGACAATTTGGAGTGTTTAAGCAGCCACCATAAAAAAACCCACACAAGCACTGGGAGAACAAGAAAAATGCACACTGTAAGGTCGCTCCAAGTCCATACAAACCCATGATTTAAGAACTAAAGCAAACATCATCACCACTCTGCAATAGAACAAATGTTAAAACATACCTACATATGTATGTATGTCTACACTGAGCTAATGATGAATCCATACATGATTCTAGGTATGTAAGAAAGTTATGGGATTTTCCCTTTGCTGATAATAACTGCCAAACATACTTTGTTCAACTTGATTGTCCTAAAACAATGCAGATACACGTGCAAATACTATGGATGTCACAATACTTTTTCCAATCTTACGATCCTATTTCTTTGGATTTCTTTTTCTAACAGGGATCCGATGCCGGCTGATACCCATATTTTCAGGAAGATGTACAAAAAAATTATCAAATTATGTTAATATTGACATTAGTAACCTATTCACTCATGATGCCATGCACGCCTGTCTGCTTTCTGCAGTGTATGGGATTTATTGATCAAGTCAAGACCTTATGTCAGGATTCAATTAAATTTGAGAATTTGCCCACTCACGTCGCTTATGATTATGACAAATTGTCGTATGGTCAACCCTAATGAGAAGGAGAAGCATATAGATGAGCTGCATTTGCACGTTGTGCAAAGATTATTTATGCAGCTTGGAGCAGCCAAGTTTATTGTCTCAGTCACATGTAATTCTCTAAAACACCTAAAGCGATGTTTAGTTTTTTAAAATGACTTAGTCATGCTTGCCCTTTTCCCATGAAACAGAGGTACCTCATTTTTTAATGAATTTGTTGAATCAATAACTGTGTCTATAAAGATCAGTATTATGCCAATCTTTGATTTTATGTTTTAGTTTTTTTGTTTTTTAAATGTTGAACTCTGCTTTGACATTATGTGATTTTGCTCTTCTTTCTTCCCACCATTTTAGCTAAAGTCAAGTCAAAGTGCGCACCCACGTTCTTTGCCTGCGCCAATGGGGTCCACTGCATCATTGGACGCTTTCAGTGTAATGGCTTTAGTGACTGTCCTGATGGAAGCGATGAGGAAAACTGCAGTAAGTCTCTCACAACATGAAGATATAAGTTTCACACGTGTGAATTTAAGTGCAATTTTAATTCTTGTTATTAAATATACAGGGATGTCTTCCCTGCGGACCAGAACTGATAGTTCTGGAGAAACGCAGACTCCTACTTAGCAATTATTTGTTCTAACAATTTTTCTAATTTCAAGTAGGAGAGCGAAATTGAAAATGTTAATATTTATTTCTCGAATGGACCAGGCACCAGATGGCTCATGGACCGGTGGTTGGGGACCGCTGCATTAATGTATCAAAATACATAAAAGTTTGAATATTTTTTCAGTAATTGGGATTGGCCTTGAGATAAAGGAAGTTATTGTATTGTAAAGATTAAAAAATGACGATAGATGAATAGTATTCTACAAGTGAATTACATTAGCATGCCGTTTATAGTAGACAAAATCTTATTTTTTTTCTCTTATTTGCAGCAGGTAACCCATTGGTCTGCTCTGAGGCCCGCTTCAAGTGCCGAAATGGCCGCTGTGTAGACCGCAGCTTTTTGTGTAATGATCAGGACAACTGTCAAGATAACAGTGATGAAGAGCTCTGCCTGAGTACAGCAGGTAAGACAAGTGCTTTGAAGGTGGGTTTATGCCACCCTACATCCAAAGAACCCCTGCTTCACATTTTAGAAGTGCAGCAGCACAAAATTTCTTCCTTCCTGGAAAACTCAGGCTTTGTTTTTATTGTGTGGCTTTCAAAAAATGACTTTTTGTACCAAAAGCAACACCATTCACAATCTTAAAGGCTTCTACTGGTCTGAATAGCTCCAGTCCAAATATGCGACATGTCAACATTTGATAATTAATCGCAGCAGGAAGGGCATATGTTGTAAAGCTTGTGCCAAATCTTATGGGTTGTGTTGTTGTGGCGACCCCTGAGGGAATACAATAAAAGTCCACCATTCCAATCCCAGCTACTTGTCAAATTTAGCTTTGCATAGTTAACTTTAATTGTGTAGTGTTACAACTGAATTCTTCTATAGGACCTACTATAAGCAATGGTAAGTGATGATGATTCGAGTTACAGTTCCATTGTAAATTTAAATGCAGTATTCCAATCACAAAATACAGCAATAGAAAGAGCAGGATTATGTGCCTTCATCAGAGATGAGAAATACAAAATAATCTCCATGAACATGATGGAAAAGGAATCAGGTTGTGATGAATAGCAATTCGGGAAGATGAAGGTAAGCAAGGAAACAACCAAGCAGAGAAATGTGACTTTTTTTTAATATAAAACTAGAGGATTAAAGTAGCATTCATCCCAAGTCAAACCTTGGGCTAAGCAGTGGAAATCTGATCTGGAAATACAAACCTAAAGAATAGTTTTGCAATATTTTCTTTTTTTCCCTTTATTCATCTGCTCAAACATACAGTCATTGTGGCAAAATGGTTACTTCTACAGTGGATTGTCATTCAGAACTCAAATTTACCACTTTCAACTCTTTATTAGGCTTTTAAAATGAACTAATCCAGAATCAAATCGTATTTGGAGTCAGCATAATTCCTCTTCTTGAAGGGAAATTGACCTTAGTAATAGGCAACATTTAGTAGCAAACAGAAGCCTAAGTGATCCATTACATGTCAGTCGTCTTTTGTCCAGCTGTAATGGGCAAGGTTATTTTCTGCTCCATGACAATTCTGTAAGAGAGCATTCGCCCGTAAAACGAGATTGCTGAAGTTGTTGTCAACAGACCATAGCGATTGTAAATGTGAGATATAATTCAGACCTGCTTGTGGCGGTTTCATGTCCATGAAGATGTCGTTTGTGTATTCATCAGGGACATACTAAAATAAAAGGGGTCTCACCTTAAAAACTTGACAAAGAACTTTGTCCCAGAAGAAAACAAGTTTCATACCAGGGACAAGAGATTGAGGTTTTAAAGAGCCAGAGAATGGTGCACATTGAAAGAGAGGTGATGGAGATATATGAAGCAAAAGGCATGTACTATTGATAATTTTAAGATAAATTGAGTTTATATTAAGAGCACTTTTCTCAATAGCCACAGTTGATGGTACTATATTACTCTTATTTACTTAACATGTTTCTATCCCACTTCTGACACTTTGTTATTGTATATTTTTGTTGAGGGTCCTACGAGTTACAGAAGCATATGTATAACTTTCTTAAATAGAGCATAACGACTGTTTCAATACCTGAGAGGTTCCTGTAAAATAGGTCTCCATTTGTGTGGCTCATAATGAAATCTTTTTTCTGGCCTGTTTTTTTTCCCCGGTGTTTAAATTAACACAACTATGTTGTTTAGTGCATTGTGAGATCCAGGAAATATACACTCTAAAAGTCTTTGCTAAAATAGAAAATCGACTAACTTAAATAGAGGTAGGGGCGGGCAAGAAAGCACTAACAACACTAAGCTGCAAGTCTTGATGACAACAGCTGGCGTTTTAAACCTCATCTAAAAATAAATAAATAAATAAGTAAATAAATAAAAATCAGACCAAGAGTTTCTGCCTCTATGTAGAGATTCAGCACTCACTTTTTACAGCTTGTGCCCATAATTTCATCACTTATTTTTAAACTGATTTCATGTATTTAGAAGAAATTAATCAATTTGAGTTTACCGCACCTTGAAGTGTTTTTCCCGTTGTCATTATCAAATCAATTAACAAGATGGTTACCACATCAATTGTGAGTTATTCTTAGATTCCTAGTTACACATGCACATACCAGTGTACACGATGTATGAAATTTCCTTTGTACAGCTTTTATTTTCCCCAACTTTGATTGATCTACTTTCATAAAACCGTTATTTTGGAATTCTGCTTATTTACTATGGTTGCAAAATGCTACATTCATGCATTTTCCTCATCTTTTTGGTGCTATGTAGTGCTGCATCCCATACTATGCATGCCTCTTTTCTACACAGACTGCCTGATGTGTATCTGACTGCTCTGTACCTCCTTTGTGTCATCCCACCAACTGTTTAGTTGCTGCAGGCAGCAGTACATTGCGATCTCTGTATCACGATTTTACTGCTTCACATGTGCTAAGACCCTAATAGTTTCTATATCTTCTTTATTGGCCATTTAAATTACATGTGAGCTTTTAACTCAGTTGCTGCCTGCATCTGACACGTCTGAGCTTAATATCCATTGTCAAGCTATCTTCCACTAACCTTTGAGCCTAAAAGAAGAGTTACCATGGTGACTGTTCCACATTAGACATGATAGAATGAGCCAGTGGTCTTGCCTCAATGATCCCTAGCAACCTTTCTCATTCATCCGTTCAAACACAGCTCCTCAAATAAAAGGGGTTTTGATGGCTGCCCTAAAAATAAAAAAATAACAAGGAAACCCTTACTTCTAGAATTTGAGGCAGTGAACATCATGAGTACTAAATAAATATAGTACAGTACACCTCACAATTGATACTACCAGCCCCTAAGCTTTTCCTTGTCAGTTTCTTAAAGATGAGGAAATGTCATCCATACTTAAGCATAATAATATGCATTTATTGTTCCCGAATAATCACACTTGAAAATGAACAAGATGGTCTGTAGCGGGGCAGCCTTGGATCCTAGTTTGTGTTCTATCTAACCAGCACAAATCGTTTAACCAATGACATGTCCGCTAAAACAAACAGGACCTGTCTGCCATCAACTGATTACACCTGTAAAACACCGTATTGGTGAAAAGTTGTTGTCTTGTTTAATTGGAATGAAATCCTGGAATCATTTGGTGACCACTGAACCAAATATTTAAGCAGCTCTACTGCATTGACTGTACATATACAGTAATACTATGTTCATCCAATTCCAATTGTTTTGGCTTTCTGTTAAGGTGTGCGCTTTCACTTCATTTTGTGTCTGTCTCCCCTCCACTCCTATCCTTTCCTCACACCAAATTCATCTATATATTCTAGCTTATCTCTCTCCTTCTGTCCTCTGGCCTACCATAGTCGACTTTGACTGAGTGTTATGGTGGTTCCGATTGTAGCACGCAATGGAGCGAGCAAGTTATTACAGGACAGGCAAATAGAGGTCCCATGAAGCATGACAACCTCCTTTCGCACACATTTAAGCGTAAACCAGCAGTCAAGACACAGGATATACTTAGAGCTTTGTACTACATTTACATACTGTGAGTTTAATCTGTCTTTCTGTTTGCACGGTAATTAAAACGCAACAGTAGCCCAGACATGTTATGAAAAGCCTTTTACCTACATTTTAATGAGGCCAAGAGTGTTGGTGTGTTGGAAGTCTTTTTCAGGGCAGGGGTCAGACATTTATTCAGGTCACCCCTAAATTTTCTCCACGCATATACACGCACTATTAGACATTTTCAGACCAGGGGTCAGCTGTTGAGGTGGAAACACCCTAAATTGATTGCAAGCCAATCACAGGGCACAAACAACTTAGAATCATTATTTACATGTATATGCAAAAATGCCACACAATGTAACAGCTTTATCTTTGCAATATCTACACTGTCCAGGCTCAGCTTTCACATATATGATGTGTTATCCAGATTATTAAGAGAATTTACATATAAAACTAGTGTACTAATGCACACAAACATTGTCATGATATGGGAAAATCCAACAGATCTAGTTAAGAATCCATATGCAGTGATTTGATTGCTGTGCTTATAACCACCATCTTTTTTGATAAAATATATCCTACAGTAAGGACAGAGTTAGTGTACCTACAGTATAAAGGAAATGACAATTTTTATGAAATTGTGATGGCTAGTAATACCAGCAAGTTTTTCCATTATTTGTATTTATTGAGCAAAGTTTTCAGACTCATATCGACAACAGCAAATGTAAACAATGTGAAGAGTCGAAGACTTTACACAATTACTTCATTTATAGCATACTTATTGATAACGTAAAACAAAAACACTGTATTGGCATGCCTTTTTTTAATAATCAAGACATTCTCTAATATAACACCTTTTATACACACTGAGGTAATTATGCCACACCACAGATGTAATTGTGTTTTGTTGTAGTCTATGAAGATATGATATGTTAAGGATGTTCCAATTTTGAATATCTGTGTAGCTCTTGGGCATACTATAATATGAAGGAAATGCAGTTGCTAGGCTATATGGGATGAAAATAATGGCAAATGCACAAATGAACTATTTAGAATTGTCTGAAGGCAGATAATATGGGCCTCTCCCATTTTTCTAATGGCCCGGTCCATCTAAAAAAGCAAATGAAATGTCTGCCCCCTAGTGGATTCATCTTCTTTTCTCATCTTCTCTTTGCATCTCTCGCTCTCTTTTTTTTCTTTTCATCTCATACAGGACATAATATTCTGAGCCTGCCTAGTCTCTCTTTATCCTTACATCTTTTTATAGCACACTCAAGGGGACGTAATTGGAGCAGGAAGCACCCCACCTGTAATTAGCATCACACAAAGTGACTATGCAATGCGGGATAGTGTAGCTGTGACCAACCTCTATCAGCCATTGACAGACTCGGATTAGCAAAGCCTGGAAAACTGGAGCTGAGGGATGATAACTAATTTCCCCCTTCACATTTGAGTCCTTTTAAAGAAAGTGCTTTATGAATGTAAAATAGGGCTTCGGCATGCTGAAAGAGCTTCACAGCAGGACTGTCATGTGTATCACTTCCCTGAGGAATATTTTTTAAAAGTAAGTTCAAAGCATTGATATCTCCATCTCTACTTTTCTGACGTGGTTTAAATGTGGTAATTAAGTTATATGGAGTTCATTGTTAGTCAAAGTTTTATATCCATTCAGTCTTTTTTTTTGAGTCTTCTTCGGCTTCAAGACTGCATTTTTCCAGTTTTCTGCTTATATATATCAACAAGGTACCAATACCAATAAAGGAACATCAGATTCAACTTTGGCAGCTCGTTGCCTGCTGTTTTTTTATTTTAAATTTGAACTCCCACTAAGTTTTTGTACACTCATTAAATGATAGCATCAAAAAATATTCCAAGGCAAGTTACCAAAACTCACACAGATCCATAAATAATGAAATTGTTCAATATACATATATTTTTTTAACGTTTTGGGCTCCATGAGCGTCTGCAGCTAGGAAATGGTAAATATTTCACATTTAGAACTGTCGACTACACGCAAGCTGCCTCTTGGTGTAGAGGTTCACTCGCCTGACTGGTTTTGGGCAGGCACAGGCTCGATTCCCGCTGGTGGCGATGTGATTGTGAGTGCAAGTGGACATTTGTCTCTGTGTGGCCTATGGCTGACTGCTGACCGGTCTAGGGTGTAGTCTGCCTTTCACCCGAAGTCTGTTTGGTTTTGCTCCAGCAACCCTGTCGAGGATGTGCGGAATGGAAAAGGAATCACTCTACACGCAAGCATAGCGATAGATGTCGACTTTCCAGTACATAGCTTCCAGTAGCATCTCAAGGTTTCCTGCACAAGGGCAAAATGGGATTAAACTGTTTTGTGCTTTTGGTATAGTTTACCGGTGTCACGGCGAATGAGTGGTTAGCGCGTTGGCCAGTTCTGGGGAACTGGGTTCAAATCCAGGTCGGTCTACCTGTTTGCTTGGGGCATGTGTGGGTTTTCTCCGGCTACTCCGGTTTCCTCCCACATTTCAAAGACATGCATGGAAGGCTGATTGGACACCCTAAATTGCCCTTAGGTATGAGTGTGAGCGTGAATGGTTGTCCGTCGCCTCTGGTCCGAAGTCAGCTGGGATAGACTCGAGCATTCCCCGTGACCCTAGTGAGGATGAAGTGGTTCAGAAAATGAGAGATGAGAGAGATGGTTTATTTTACAAAGAAACAAATTACGAGTTGTGTCTCACTGAGGTCTATCTATTGAATTCAGTTAAGGACCTCTGAAGTGATATTGGCCAACAGGCAGGACATGTTAATGTTCTGTTGACATTTTTGGCAGCGCTCTTTCCTGAATCATTACACATAGTGATACAAGTCTTCAAGTCAATAAACTCATTTAAGCCGATTAGACCTCACTTGACATACTTGTCAGTCTTAGTTAAAATTGAGTTTTCCAATATCCTACAGGATGTATAAACACAGACCCTGAGTACACCCGCAATAGATTGTAAACTTTAATAGAATGGTGAAATAATCTAGTGGAGTGTATTAGAAAGGAAAAATGTGCACTGTTTAAGTTGCTGAAAAATGTGCTTTCATCTGTCTTACATCAGGTCCAAAGCCTGGATGGTACGTGCCCATGATACCTATGAGACTAGAAAAATGCTGCAACGATAGACTAAATGCCAAGGTAGCGGTAGGATATGAGTACGCAACCAGCAATGAAGAATGAGAAAGTAGATTACATTCAGTTTTATAGACTAGATAGGCTGTAGTTGGGATCGTCTAACCTAAATGCATTCAAAGTTTTCTGAATGTCATCTCAATTACGGCATAGTATATTACCGACTGTAATGAAATGGAGTGGAAAAATAGGAGGAATGGGTGGAGGCAAATCAGGAAGGTAAAACCTGCACATTGGTTGTTGTTTTTTTTACTACATATTGGACCTTATGGACCTTCCTCCTTGATTCCTTAAACAGCATCCACATAAGTGCAAAACAGCACTATGGAGTTGAGTTGTATATGATGATAAAAGCCTATAGCTATCCATCTATGAGCACAATCTGAAAGGCTCATTTATATTGTATATCATGAATATTGGATGTTGAAAAAAGACTCTGACGAGTTGTGTGATTGGTTCCTGACATAAGATTCACCATTGAGAACCAATGCAGTCTCCCCCATTCTGAAAAACTAACAAGACCACCAATAAGAGTCATTAAGCCCTAACAATGAATGCCCCTGAAGCACTAAACCAATGTGAAAGCTTCCTTTAGTGAGAGAAAGAAGATGATGACCTTGAGCAAAAAGTAGAAACTTTTGGAGACCATTAGAAAGAGCAGAATTTATACTTTTGTGGCATGCCACTATGGTGTGAATGATTCATTAATTACAAATGCAAATTTCAGTGTATGGTAACACTGAGTTTGCATGAGCCAGCGACAAAAGAAATACATGATGGACCTGATGCTTTTGCTGCTGTCACGCAAATAGAGAAACAATTGATTTTATTGTTGATCTAACGGTTCATTTACCATGTACAAAAGATGTTTGAACCTATTATCTAGTTATCAGATTAGCTGACAATTCCTGGTAGTCGGGATGCCCTTCGGCACATGTTGCCCCTTTCTGCTCTCACAGTCTCAGTCAGATAAATCATTAGCTTTGTGGAGTGCTAAAGTGGAAAGAACACAGCTATGTTTTGTGGGGGCTCCTCCGCATTTTGCAAATTGATTAAGATGTTAAAATCAATGTGTGCCAAGCCCTGAATATATTGCTCTATCAAATGCACTTATCATTGTTTGACATACAAGGTCTTTTTCCCCCTGCACAAAAGAAAAGGAAGTTGCTTCAGACACATTCTTTTATAAGTCTTCTTTTTATCCCTTATGAAATTTGCAACCGCCTTTCAAGCCTGTGCAACTAATGTGACGCGCAAGCATGAAGGGTTTTCCTTTGTATGTGTGTATAGTTCTGCACTCCCAAAGGACTATAGTGACATCCGATAGACAGATTTTGTTAGCTGCAATGGTGTCTCCATTTTGGCTTTTTTTTCCTAGCCAGGTAATTATGTAGAATGTTCTTCGCTTAGAGCAGAACACATTCACCAATTTTGATTCACTAGGGTGGCAGGGGGTCTTATTTTATTGGCTGGTGCCTAGTTCAGGAAGCTGGCGGGTGTTGCATTTGAATTAGATTTTATTTAATTAAGGCCCTGACTACACACGGGTACATGAATAGGCTGTATGCCTCACTGCCTGTTGTTGAGAATTCCACAGTATGCGTGCTCAGGCACGTACATTACAAAAGCCTCTCAGGACCCTCAAGGTCAGGTCGACAGAGAAAACATGCAACAAAGGGCGTTAAAGAATTGCAAAAAAACATGCTACAAAGGCCTTTTCCATTAGCAGCTTCCCCCTTGCAACTCATTTCCCTCTAGGTAAAGCAGATACACATTAATAGAACTTTTTGTGCATTTGCAGTGGAAGGCCAGGTGACCCAATGGTTAGCGAATCAACCGCACAGTTCTGAGATCGAGGGTTCGATCCTAGGTCCAAAGCTTCCTGTGGGGAGTTTGCATGTTCTACCTGGCTTGCGTTGGTTTTCCCTCGGTACCCCTCCCACAGTCACAAAACTTGCAGGGTAGGCTGGTTGAACCCTTTAAATTGCCCCTATGTATGAGTGTGAGCACAAATGGTTGTCTGTCTCCTTGTGCCGTTCGATTGGCTGGCCACCAATTCAGGGTGTCCCCTGCCTGTTGCCCGTAGTTGGCTGGGTTAGGCCCCAGCGACCCTTGTGAGGATAACCGGTTCTGAAAATGTATAAATGAATGTTAGTTTGTTCGCTTGTTTTTATGTACAGATGCTGACTTGAACACATGAACGCAAAGGCTCTTATATTAGGAAAAGCAAGTATATGTTGCACGTGGTAGCCCAATTCAAATACTTGCTGTAGAAGCAAGCAGCTTTCACAATACAGGTTACACGCTCTGCTTGAATTCAAAGAGGTGCGTTAAATTAATAGATTGGCAGGGGTGGATGTGAAATATGATACCTCTGAAGTGTTAAGGACCAAATTCTTCCAAACACAAATGGTTTCTTCCTACCTTCAAGTCCCTCATATGGAGGCCTGGTCTCTCTATAGCAACCTGGTGGCATCTTGTTCTGGTCATTTCCAGTCAGGTTCTCTTGGCAGTATCTAAAAAACAGTTTGCAAGGTTGCCAGGCAACACTGGCCATACAAAGTCATACTTGGAACTGAAACAAAGTGTATTCAGCCACTGAAGCATTACTTTTGAACAAGACCAGAAAACGTATTTCATTGGGTGTTTTGAACTTTTTATGAGGGACCTAGAGGTGTGTTGTTTATAGGTTGAGCCTGAGGCACTTGTATAATTTGAAATAAAACAGCTTTATAAAAACTCCCTTCTCATTAGAACTCCTTGCCTTCAGTGCCTTAATAAATAAAACCTAATCCCTCTCTTCTTCATTCACCAATTGCACAGCACTATCTGTATATAAAAAGCTGAAATACAATCCACCATGCTTCACCCTCATTCTGACACTAGTTCAATCTCTCACAGATATTCTCTCTATTCCAATTAAAGGATAAAATGTACTCTATGACATTTTAGCCGTCATCTCTTTTGTATTATTTAGCTGCATAGTTTTATTTCAATGGGAATTTTTCTAAACTTCTGTATTGTATGGTTATCCTGTTCTGGATATTAATTTGTAACCCTAACTTTTGATCCTCTTTTACCTTCTTTTTCTGTAGTGCCAAAAGCCGGGATCATTTGCGGTTGGTAGAATAGCTTTGCTTTTTTCCTTTATCCGGTAATAATGAATGTAGGTCTAAAATTGTGACCCAAGTCACCCAAGGTCTGCCACCATAGGTTTCAGAAAGTCTTTTTTATACCTGTTTAAAATGCTTACATCCTTTCATGCTTTCATACCTTCTCTTTAGGATAATATTGAGTACATTTTCAAAGATAGACTGTAAAGTGCTTTTGCTCAACTGCACCCCAGTGACTCCTTTACATCCATTTCCCAAATCAAGCCCTAAATAATTTCTGCCGTCATCCTCCGTTGGGTGATGGATTCCATTCCAATTTGTGGCTTGCCACTGCTGTTCTTTTTATCCATCCTCACATTAACTTATGTCTTTCAATTGCAGAAGCACCTGGGCAAGACTTTGTGACTTTGGACTACCGTCTGCGTTATTACCCCAGCATCACCTACGCTGTCATCGGCAGTGCTGTCATCTTTGTGTTAGTTGTAGCCTTGCTGGCCTTGGTGCTTCATCACCAGAGGAAAAGGAGTGTTCTGCTTCCTTCTGGTGTAAGAGGAGCCTCTCACCACCATCAACCGTTGCTCCTGTCCCGCTTGGTCATCTTGGATCGTGGCCACATGCATCCTGGTGATCCGAGTCTCTCCCAAGGCTCCTCCACTGCAGCCAACCAGTATACCTCATCTCCCGAGGTTCTGCAAATCCTGTCTGATACCCTTTGTCCTACCACACAATCACTGGAGACGCCTCCATCTTACTCTCAGGCCGTTATGGATGTCAGGTAAATAAATATACATTTGTTTATGTCATGGTTCCGATTCTACTGGCCTGTTCTACACTCGTGGCAATTTAATCTCTAACACCAAAGATTTATTTTGAGAAATTGATGAGCTGAGGCTATCTTTTTAACATTTAAGCCATCATATGAGCGGCCCGGTCGCATGAGTGGTTAGAATCCAGGTCATGTCCACCTGTGTAGAGTTTGCATGATCTCCCCGGGTTTTGCGTGGGTTTCGTCCGGGTTCTCCGGGTTCCTCCCACATTCCAAAAACATGCATGGTAGGCTGTTTAGACACTCTAAATTGCCTCTAGGTATGGGTGTGAGTGTGCATGGTTGTTTGTCTCCTTGTGCTCTGCGATCGGCTGGCCACCAAATCAAGGTGTCCACCATCACTGGCCCGGAGACAGCTGGGATTGGCTCAAGCCGTGACCCTAATGAGGATAAAGAAGTTCAGAAAATGAGATGAGATGAGACTTCAACTGACACAAACCAGAAAACCCTGTGCTTTAGTATACATTTGATGAACATTTCATGTATTCCTTCATTCATCTTCCATACCACTTATCCACACAAAGATTGCAAGGGATGCTGTAGATGCCAGCCAACCATGGAAAGCAGGCAGGGAACACCTTTAATTGATTCCCAGCCAAATGCAGGGCCTAATGAAGCGGACAAGCACTCATGCTTACAAAAGTCAGGCAATAGAACCACTGCACCATCGGGTGGCTCATATATGATATGGTAATTCAGGCTTCAAGCAAACAGTCAAATCACCTCTAGGTTAGCCGGCTCTGGCACTTCAGTTGCTTAGGGCAAACAGTGTGCTGGTATAGTCCACCATTCTATCTGAACAAGAATACTGAACAGATGTCTATAAAATTCTGCAATCCCATCAAAACTACCATGGAGACCTATAAAAGCTACTTCATCTTCATAAAGAATCACCAACACTAGCTTTCGTTCAACATTTCTCTAAAGCCCATCGAGAAGGTTATGTCAAAATGCAATGTACTGTGCCTCCCAACGAAAAAAAAAAGAACTATTCCTTTGTTTAGCTCTTCAGTCATTATTATCATTATTCTGAAAGTGCCACTCATTCTTCATAAAGTTGAGATATGTTTTTGACATGCATTTAACACAATGTATGTGCTCAGCAGCAAGCAATTCGTTTTGCAGCGATAAAATAATTGGAAGACATTTGTAAAACTTTGAAGTGAATAAGTGGTTTTTGTGGCCTGGAGGCAGTATAAAGGCCAATTCATTTATGTATAGCACTTCATACTCACCTTTTCAATCCCTGGAAGAATCAGTTAATCATAATGCATTAGGGTGTAGAATTCATAAGGATAACTCAAGGAAATACAGAGGTATGAACTTCAGGATCTTGAAAACCCCTAATATTCAGTGTCTTAAAAAATTTGAGTATTATATTATGCTATTGGATAAATGTTCAATAATGGACTTGGTATCACACTGATTATCTGAAATCACATGCAAAGTTTTCATATACCGTATTTTCACGGCTATAAGGCGCACCGCATTATAAGGTGCACTGTATTATAAGGCGCACTGTCTATTTTGGAGAAAATGTAAGACTTTTAAGTGCGCCTTGTAGTCGTGAAAATATGGTAAATGCTATTGACTTCCAGGTATGATGCACTCACTACACAGTCACCTCTAGAGCCAGCCATTAGAAGATGTTGTAAACTAAGATGGCATTTGCATATTTAACAGTATTGTTTCAGTTCAGGCGTTTGTGTTTTTTTAATATCCGACAGTGGTGGTTTTTCGTTTTTGGTTTTCTGTTTTTTCCATATATAAGGCGCACTGTCTATTTTGGAGAAAATTTAAGACTTTTAAGTGCGCCTTAAAGTCGTGAAAATACGGTACTTGTAAATTGTCAATCCCGGTCAGCGGGTTACACAATCACAGGTAAAACCGCTGATTTAGCAGGTGACCAGGATAAAGTCTTAACAGGGAAAGTAAGCCACAAAAATCGTATGCGCAGATCCTGATTCACACATCTGTGTTTTGGGAATATCAGTTATTTTGTGTGAGAATTTAGACTACCGTTTTCTGTAGCATATCAAAAAGTATTTTACATGTTTTGATGAACATTAATAAGACACACATCATAACATTATGCTGATCTGCATGCACAGATGTGATTACTCGCTACTTCACAGCAGCCCCACCATTCCACCCGTTGCTAAGCAATACAAATGGAGGGCATTAACAGTCTGAATTCCCATTTGGGGCGCTTGACAATTCAAGTCCACAACCAAATTCCAAAAAAATGTGGCATATCGAATTTAAATCTACATATGAAAGCAGCATAGATTGGATTAGAAAATATCTGCTTTGGGCTACTCGGCCCTGTCAGACTGGATCAAGTAAAAAAAAAAATCGGAAATAGGTCACGTCCTCTTGTAAATATAGCTAATGTGTTTGATTAAAAAAAAAAACGAGGGGAAAGGGGCTAGCATGTCAACCTCACAGTTCTGGGGTCAAGGTTTTGATCCCTGTGTGGAGTTTGCATGTCACGGGCTTGTGTGGGTTTTCTCGGGGTACTCTGGTTTCCTTTCCCATCCCAAAAGCATGCATTCTAGGTTGTTTGAACACTCTAAATTGACCCTAGGTATGTATGAGTGTGAGCGTGTATGCTTTTCCGTCCGTATTTCATAAAAACAGAGATCCAAAAAAGTGTTAACATTCAACATTTGTTCGTATGTGATCATTACATCTTTTTAGACACTCAACTTTTTATTATTTCTCAAACGTTCATTCATTTTTAATACTTCTTAGCTTCACAAATGCCGTGGGGCGTGATGGAGCAGTTCTCAGCCAACTGTGGGTCGCAGGGGGGGAAAATTACAAGAAAAGAAAGTTTAAAATATTTCACTCTGCTTATTAAACTAATATGAAATAGTTGTTGCTCAGTAGTTACCACTTTATCTTGCCTATTGTGCATAGCATCGCAAAGTGACGTTTACAGGGGTGTTGGTATGCCGAGAAGATTGCAGTTTTTGATATATATTGGTCGATATAAAATGGCACGATCAGTGATGATTGGTCACATGTAAATCGCCCAGTAATGATCAGTGATCAGAGTAGCGCTACCAATAAGAAGAATTTTCTCTCTTCTATAACAAGCAGTCAAATGTTGTTTACACCTTTTCTCCCTCAGTTTACCTAAGGATTACTTTCGACTGACCGCCTTAATCTGACCTTTGTGGAGCTGGTGACAGTGAAGTGAAATTTGGTATTAGGTCTCCTAACATTGGGTTAATCCATCATGTTTTTGTTTTTATAGTTTTCCTTTATGAATCTGGTCAAAAAGTTATTTTGTTCATTTTACACTGTTGGCGAACTCTAAGCATTAAAGAGCTTATTTTTTATTTTTTTAAACGTGTGGTTGTGTAACATGTATTTGTTTTCCTCCAGTCGGCCTCCATGGTTCGATCTCCCGCCTCCTCCTTACCCGCCGGATGAGGAAGAAACTTTGGAGGGCAATTTACCTCATTACGAGAGCCCTTCTGCATCGCCCACCCTCAGAACTATGTCCTCAAACACTCACTCCAGTTCAAATTACAGACACATTTAACCCTTCTTTTACTGATATCATGTTAGGAACTACCGGAGCGCAGAATGCAGCACATTCCACATTACAGAGCTGCAGAAGCACATTATTAGACTGAACAACTCCGTTGAATACCTGCCTCAGTCTGAATCTAAATTTGGTATTTTAGCCCCCCCAAGTGGAAGTTTAGGCTGATCTACAAATCCTTTTATTTCAATGAGTCATTAGTTCATTTCAGCTGGATTGATTCCACATTTCTAGCTATTTTTTATCCAGTGACAACAACTGATCTCGTAAGAGTGCCAAGATGATGATATTTTCACTGTGTGTAAACAGTAATAGTGACAAATGCTTCACTATTCGAGTTCAATACTCATCGATGTCGAGTTTGTAGTACTTGTCCTCACTAGTAAGACTAAATCTATTACAACAAGTACTAGTACATGTAAGTAGTGTATGTATTTGTTTATTTTCAACATTGACACTTCATTAGAAGTATTTAACATTCTGAAACATTTGTTTCCTCGGTGACTTTTTAGTACTTTGTATTGTTGCCTTATTTTTTTTTTGTTACCACATTCTCACAATTCAACATTAAGCTTTGGAAATAGGCTTGTAAGATACAAAAGCAGCCAACTCATAGGTTTATGATTTTTATTAGTGTGCAAAACAATGGATTATTGCATGTAAACTCATTGAAAATTAATCAATAGTACTAAAATAACAATAGTAGATTGTAATAGTACATTTCCAACTGCATTATTTTAGTAGAATTAATGGTTTTTGTTTTTGGGGGGAGGACAGGGGATATTTAAAAGAAAAAAATATTTTCTACAGTATCTTTTAAATGCAGATAATACATGAATTGGATCAACAAATTAAAAGACGTGGTCTATTGGCCAACATTGCTTAACTAAATACCTCCTTAACACTAACAAAAACACTTGTGGTCTATATTGGACAAATTGCACTTACTGTACAAAGGATTTTACGTGATGCCTCATATACCAAAAGAGTTACACGTTACATTGTTGGCCTACACAATTTTTCAAGCTTGTCAAGTTTTATATCATGGCAACAAATGTTCATATATTGACTGCATCTGAAATCATTTTGGCAGAACTATGGCTTGTTAAGAAGCCACTGAAACATATATTGGCACCCACAATATGTGTTTTGGTGGTTTGTACTGGCAGAACAGCCTCAATCTTTTTTTTATTTTAGCGCTTTCCTAATATTAATTAACATTGTGTAAATTGCACAAGTTGTCTCCGTGTGAGATGATCAGTGTTAATGCTGTTGATGAACTACCATGAAAACAATAAGCAATTTTGACTGAAACTACACAGAGTAACATCCATGTCTAATTTGAAATGTTTTTATTTTCATTTTGCTGCGACCCTTGTGAGGATAAGCAGAATGGAGAATCAATTTTGGCTGACTGTTAATGTCATTTGCACTTCAGAACTTAGAGGGGGTGGGGGGAATTCCAGTACAAATAACAACATACATTACCGTGTTACTTTACATTGTTATAATGTACGTAAATCATTAGTATTATTAATTTGTCGGAAATTATAGTACTTTGTTTCAATAATGTGATTAATTGAAGGATATTTTTTAACATGCATACATTAGCTGTGTTTTTTGTAATCTTAATCCGTGTAAATAAAAAAAAGGTTTTTAATTCGAAACACGTTTTATTTACAAAAACTAAACCCAACCAAAATATAATGAACTTGAAAATATTTACATACAAAAAGGACAAGCATGAGACAAATATGTATGTTAACTTAGACTGTGAATCAACTTATATAAAGTAAATATATAATTATGCAACTATTTGCTTAACTTTTTAATACATTTTTGGGGGTTTGGCGTAGTTTTTTATCCATACCATTTCAATTCACTGTATTCCCTGTGTTTCTCCCATATTCAACCAACAGATGTCAGGATTGTTCCTGGAATGAAAACTTGTGATTGAAACGTTTCCAACTGTTTTCCAAATCAATTCAGGATCCTTATCTACCTTCTCTGGGATTCACAGCAATTTTGTTCATTGTAAAAACTTTTATGAATCCCTTTCGGGCCTCTATTTATAATTCCTATCCCTCTACTTCTCTTCCTTTACATACAGCTTCCTTGTGATTTTGTAAGTATATTACCCCACACTCAACAACTTACCAGTGTAACACTTAATCATTTGTTATAAACCCATCCTCATTCATCTCAAAATTACTTCATTTTCACCACCCTCACATTTCCCACAATTTTATTCAGTTGGTCTCACTTTCTGATCCTAGGGGCCCATGTTTGCTTATCACCAACACTTAGCTACACAGACTTTAATTAAAAGTCCATGGGCCACTTGTCCCTCTCCCTGTCATTCTGCCTTGCAGCTGTTGGATTTCTGACAATGCTTTCAAACTGGCTAGCAACTAATCAGAATACCTACAAACATGCAGGTGCAACAAATCATTTACCTTTCTTTCTATCCACCTGAAAGCATTCTCTATGATAAACCTTGGTTCAGAGAGAGAAGAGAAAAAGCAGAATTTAACTATTATATCGATTATAACACGATGCTGGAAAGACCCTTTGTTGTATACTTCTCTCTTTAGACTAACTGTAAGGTAACTCTTTCAATCCATTTCTATTTTACCACCTTTAGAAATCAGGTTGTTTTCACCTTGTAATGTATCCGAAAAACGGGGCTGCATCGCATTGCTAATGTTTTTTTAGTCTATTTGATATTATTCACTACCTTTTTAACTTGAAAACTGTTATTTTGGCTTCAAATTGTGTCCCTATTTCTCCAGGATGACCGGATATGGGACACAAATACAACCCTGCAATAACTGCATGTGACAAATCATCAGCTGTGCCCCTAATGTCAAATGAATTGCAGTATTGAAGAACATTCCTTTTCTTTCAGGTATGTATTGTTAAATCGTGCAGGTGTACCAAAATATACCTTCATAATATATACATATATCAAAGATCCTGTGCACATACACACAAGTGTTTCTCTTCAGTGTTCACTTAAAGTCGAGCAGTTATCTCAAGACCACCTTCTCTTACAAATAGGAGCATACACACATACTCTCACTTTTGGCTGCTGAACCATAGCTGAGGCACATTGGAGATAAGACGGTATGTTTTCACATGTAAATGGTGTTAGTGTGGAGGGGAAGCGAGCAGCATTGTTCCTGGGTAGAGACTGAGGGGTTGTGAGGAGCACTGTTGAGGCTTTGGCCAGCGTGGCCCTTATCAGATGAAGAGCAGGCCTCTGATGGAAGGAGGGGTCGGCAAGGGGCGAGCGTTGGGTAGGGTTGAGAGGGCCAAAAAAGAGAGAATAGAACAGCTGGCGGAGTCACGCGTGCAGCCCCAAAAACATACAGAGCCCAGACACGCTGAGCACGGTGGGAATCTCCTCTGCTAAGAAAGAGATCCACAAACACGCGGCCTCTTGTGTTATAATCAGCCACCAACCAGCAGGTCTGAGCAGTTAATCACACACACAGGGACAAAAAGGGGAGGAGTCGCAATAGGCATTGAGATAAAAATCTTGACAAAGATTCAAAGGTGAAAAAAAGTAGAGTGAAAGTCTGAGATTTTAACCATAAATGTCTTCATTCAAACATTTTAAAATGTAGACACTTTAGTTGTGAATTGTTTTTCTTTTTTACATAAAGACTAACCTTTTTTAAAATCCCATAAATCATTAGAAACTTTTAATACTTGGTAATATTACCATGCTCTCTTTGGTTGGGTGTCATTTGAGATATTACTTCCAAACCTTATTAAATGTATCTATGCTAAATTTATTTCTATAGTTTTATATGTCAATTCTGAAATGCCTACTTTTAGAGCTCACTAAAAACTAGATAAAACAAAGCAATGCAACTCTAGCTGTGTGTAATTTTGATGTGACGTCAATGCTTTAAAATATCTGAATATCTTTTCATCTTGTATACAGGTGGTTTTTGCTGATGATGTTATCTTGGTCCGCCCGTCAAAACATATCAGGTAAGAAAAACAAAAACAGTTGAGTCTGACGAAAATAAGTATTCATATTAAAGCGTGGACAATGAATCCCCATTGACTAGATTCATGCATTATTCACTGAGTAATTAAATGGAATCATTTTTTATCATGACACCAAACAATGTGAAAGAATATTCATTGGTCCAAAGCCTGACAAAGTGTTAAGAAAAGTGATTTCTTGCTTCTCAAAATTGACAAAGTGATGAAAACGTTGAATGAATAAAGATCATTCTCATTCTGAGAATTCCTCCATCCACACTGATAGTAATTTCATATCAATGCATGTATCTGTATGTACATATGTCAGTCTGGAATTAGCAGCTGAAACAGTAACACTTTCCTTTTTAAGAATAGACTGGGGGGTGCTTGCTCTTGTCCCTTGCTTTCAGACCAATGTTAAACACACAAACTAGCATACTAATGGGTAATCCCTGAGGAGCAGCCACCTTTGTCGCAGCCCTCAGAGGATGTCTCTCTTTGGGAATGGGGTGACAGCCACAAGGCTGCCTGCCACCGGGCAGCCAGCATGTCGCTAGATAGTGATCTTAGTGCAGAGGGATGCCAGCAGGTTGCTATGTCCTGACTGAGGTCTGATGAGCGAAAGATTGACATTTGTCCTGATTCCCTTTTTTGTTTTTGTGTCTGCACAACACCGGGAGGCTTGTTGTCTTCCTTAATGAGTGGGAAAGGAAAAGTGTGCCGTCGGGGCGCTTTGTCATGCAGCAGGTGGTCTCTTATGTGCCTTTAGAGACCTCCTGTTAATCTGACAGAATACACTATAGGAGAAAGGTATGACACTGACACGTGATGCATTCAATGATATGGAAACAATCGAAAGTGTTTCTAATGAGTACTGCAGAACAATTTCTGAAAGCACCTCAATGTATGGTCATTTTTGTCAGTGGATGTCTAAAAACAAAACACAGTTGAAGTAGCGTCAGGGGGCTGAAAGGGCCAGAGGGGTGCTCCTGTCGAGACAGCCACTTGTTCATGTGTTTTCATGGATTAAGGACATTCCAGGTCGCAAGGTGGACTCCAGGAGAGGGAAGTGAGTTGATTAGCCGGCTGTCACTGAGTAGCAGACAGGAAATTCCACAGTGCAAGGTGCAATTGGGGAAGAGAGAAAGAGAACAATTTCTTGCAACTAGAAAGAGAACAATTTCTTGCAACTATGTGTTTTAAGATCGCAATGTTTTAGGTGTGGGGTATTCTATGTTATAAACTGAACTTACTTTCATGATGATTATTTTAATACTTCCAGCCCTGGTTTTATACTGTCTGAGATGAAATATTGTGGCCTCATCTCTACGCTGTACACTCATCTGTCTTTTCACCCCCAGAGAACTGATCTCCACATTCAGCACTTCTCACACACATACACGGGTATCTTCTTGCTAACATGATCACAATTCTGGTTGTGGTTGACTTTGTTGCCAGTTATCAAAAGTTAGATAGCCCTCCCGTTCTCCAGCTCCTTTCTTATCCGTAGACCATGGCAATTATACCCTGTTGTTTCTTAACAAAACACACATAGCATAAAGCCACGCCACCCTCCCTCCTTCCCACTCCGCCCACTCCCCAAGGCCGCTCTGTGCCTCGCACGTTCCTCTCAGACAGGCGGCACGACACTGGACCCCCTGGCCCCCATCTTCTCCGTGGCCACCCCGCCCCCTAAAGCTTGTCCGAGACCCCCAGTTTCATCCATCATATTTGGCCCCTGGCCTCCACCGCGTCCCCACAAAAGCCGCCAAGTCAAAGGAAAGAAAAGGTGGAAAAAGAGGGGGAGAGGAATACAGCCGCTACCATGCAGAACAGTGCTGGCCCGAGGACCACCTTTTGTCCCAAGCCCTGCCTCTCCTCGCTTGGTCTTGCCTGCAAACACACCCTCTCCTTGGGAGGAACAACAGCCAAGAGGCCCAGGGGATGGAACTGGGGTGTGATGGTCGCCAAAGTAGAATGGTTTGTCCCCCTCCATGGCCCCTGGTCACCAGCAGACGCTGTGTGTTGAGCTGTCAAACAGGGCCGCCTTCGCCCTCCCCTTGCCTCCACGGCACTCCCTCTGGGGGGCAGTAAGAACCCCGAACCTCAGAGTCAGAGACTCACAAGCAAAAGCAGACTGTCCACATACCGTCGCTGGTCTGTGAAGTGGAACTGTAAAACTCAGGTGAGGAGGGGCGGTGAGGGCACATCTGCAAGAGATTTGCATAGTTTGACATCAGTGACACCTGTGACTTTTGTGTGCTATGTGCATTCAAGTGTACTTATCGCTGGGCACTGGATTCTTTGACTCAGTTTTCGAAAGGGGAGGAAAGAAGAACCACTTCTTACAGTACAAGCTGATTGACGTGAAAAAAAGTCAGCAAAACGTTAAGTGCGGCAAACAAATGCAGATGCCTTGGTTGGCCAATCTGTCTTTGTTGCACACGTTAGAGAGGAAAGCCCCACTCGGTCAAGTTGACACGCTCAGTTAAGAAACAGTGTCACGTTGTCGGTCATGGATGTTAGGAGTCGTGCAGCTTTGTGGAAACAATTGATAGTGAAGGAGAAAAGGCTGAAATAACCACATGTGATAATGGTGCTTTTTAACAGACTTCAAGTGTTATGATTGCATTTTCACCATGGGCTTGTGTGGGTTTTTTTTCCGAATATATTCCCGTTTTCTCCCACATCCCAAAACATACAGCGCAGGCTAGCTGAAGACTCTAAATGAGAGGCGGGAAATCCGGTCCTCGGGGGCAACTGTGTGGGGAGGTTTTTGTTTTAACCAATCCAATACAGACAATTTAACCAATTAGATTTCTGCTGAAACAAGAAGCACCTGACTGCAATCTACTGATTGTATATCTAGCATAGCAGATTGGTGGAAATGTTTCCTCTGATAGGTTGGAACAAAAACCTGCACCCACTGTGGACCTTTGTGGAATTAATTGCCCAACCCTGCTCTAAATTATATGAAGGTATGAGTGTGAGTGTGAATGGTTCTAATAATAATAATAATCGGACATAGGCCCTGTCGTCATCATCAACAACAAAAGCCTACTTCTCATCACATCCAGAAACTGCACATGACGAAATTGTTAGTGCTTCTCCATAAGGTGCGTTTGCTCGGCAAAATAACTAAATAAGTGATAGTTGCAGACTCGGTATTTGGAATTCTGCTGTTATGGATACCATAACGTTCCCCTTGTGCCCTGTGATTGACTAAACAGCGATTCAGGGTGCCCCCCACCGAGTACTCATAGTTATCTGCGATAGGCTTCCTCATCCCCCACGATCCTCGTGAGGATAAGCGATTTGGAAAATGAATGAATGAATACACACTGTAAACATTAGTGTTCTCCAACTATTAAGAACCCTGATATTTCATTCTGGAATGAGTCTGGTGTATTTGATCTTAACAATTAAAAGATTAAATTGGTTTCTTGAGAGTTCATCATCTCTCATTTTGACTCTATTGTGCTATGGCCAATATTTTACTGCCCCAGTTACATAATCTTATGGCACTGTTTCTGTCTTGCCATTTTTATTAAAGAACAGAGGTTATTTTTTATTTGCTGACTTAAATCCCGGTTGGACTTTTTTTCTAGGCCAGGCTGAGTATCTCTATCATTAAGAAAAAAAAATGTATGTACGGAAATATACTCAAATTTATATTTATTGCACAATTTAGAGTGTTAAACCAGCCTACCATGCATTTTTGAGATGTGGGTAGAAACTGGAGTACCTGAGGAAAATCCACACTAACCTGTGGAGAACATGCAAACTCACACAGTGAGGACTTACCTGGGGTCGAACCCTTGACCCCATGACTGTGACAAAACATCACTGAAGAAAAGACTAATTCAAGGAAATCTGATTTAAGCAATATATGAGTAGATAAACCGAAGCAGAGTAGACCTCATACTCAATAATGTCATGTTTTCTTTGAAGGACAATAGAATGAGATAGATATGATAGTTTATGAGATGAATGGGAAACATAAGCCTTATTAAAAATAATGAAATGAATATTTAAATAAAAGAACACTCGCGGCCGGCAGCCGAGTGGTTAGTGTGTTGGCCTCACACTTCTGCAGTCGTTGGCTCAATCCCATTTTCGTCCTCACTGTGGGAAGTTTGCATGTCCTCCGAGGGCTTCTGTGGGTTTTCTCTGGGTACTCCCACATCCCAAAAGCATGCATTGTAGGCTTGTTGAATACTTCAAATTGCCAATAGGTATGATTGTGAGCATGTATGGTTTTCCGTCTCCTTGTGCCCTGTAATTGGCTGGACACAAATTCAGGGTGTCCCTTGCCTGGTTCCTGTGGTTAGCTGGGTTGGCTCAAGCCCCCCTTACAACCCTTGTAAGGATAAGCAGTACAGAAAAAGAACGAATGAATAAAAGAACCTTTCCAAATTTCAATTAACTATAACACTCACCCGATCTTTGGGGGATTTCGATCCATTCACCAAACTTATAGTGTGCAAAACTAAATGCAATAATGATTTTTAAGAATAAATATCTTTGTCTTATATTCAATTGAATATAAGTTGGAAAGTATTTGTGTTCTGCTTTTATTGGCGTTTTACGCTGTGTCCCAACTGCATTGGAATTGGGGATTGTAGATCCTGTTGCTGGCCATTTTCCAGCTCTATTCACCCATGTAACAATAGTGCATCAAGGCAGCTATTAAAAGCCAGCTTGTGTGAGTCCCTGGTGTGTGTTTAAACATGTAAAGCTGTGTCCAGTCCTTGGCGTCACAGATTGTGGTTTTCCCAGGTGAACAACGCCGCAAAGAACATTGCATCTTCAAGCTGATTAAGAAGCATTCTAAACCATTAGAAAGCATTCAGAAGAGTATGCATGCCCCCAGACTCCAGTGTGAGGGCACAGAGCCATACCCGAAGGCCCCGGGGTGGGGACCTAAGATGAAAAGGCCTAGGGAACGCAGCAGAAGGAGTTGAACCATTTTTTTCTCTCTGTGAGGAACGTGGGGGAGAAGAGGCACGGGCGGGTGTGCAACAGCTTGCTCGGTTCCCTTGCCTGAGGAATTTAAATGTTCCTTGAACTGTTGAATGAAATGATAGATGCATTTCAAGCACAATTCCTAAAACATTTAGCTTGCGTAACCGAGTTGATTCCAACTGTAGATCTCAGCCTGGTGACATAATGCTGTAGAGGTTGTGTTGACAGATGAGCAAACACAAACAGTCCCCCTTGTGGACAGCCGCCAGGTCCTCCAACATCAGCAGCCTATTGAATCTGCTGACTATAGAGTTGCACCACAGACTGCCGTCATGCTATTCAGTGCTATGTGTTGCTAGGCAGAGTGCACCGGCCCATGGCATCTTAACGTGTTTGTGTATGTGTGTACGTGCATGCTCGTCTGTGTGTATTAGTGTGCATGTCGCAAGGTTGCAGCATCCTCTCCAGAGTTGTGATTGTTATAAATGAGAGTCATGTCAGGACAGGGACCCCAAGCCATCTGTGATACTCACTCACACACATTAACACACGTACACACACTCATAAATAGTGCCTGCCGTTCTCCCCTGATATACAACTGCTCTCTACACAAATTGGATGAATATATTTTTCTATTTTTCAACCCCCCCAAAATTGAGTTCAGAGCACAGATATGCTTACCGTATTTTCACGACTATAAGGCGCACCCTCAATGAATGACATTTTCCATATATAAGGCGCACTGTATTATAAGGTGCACTGTATTATAAGGCGCACTGTATTATAAGGCACACTGTATTATAAGGCGCACTGTCTATTTTGGAGAAGATTTAAGACTTTTAAGTGCGCCTTATAGTCGTGAAAATACGGTAATTGCTATTGACTTCCAGGTATGAAGCACTCACTCACTACACAGTCAACTCTAGAGCCAGCCATTGTTGATGTTTTGGATTTTTTTGTATAAAATCTTGCAGTGGGGGAGGAGCTATATGATGGAAGATTTTGTAAACCAAGATGGCATCTGCATATTTAACAGTATTGTTTCAGTTCAGGCCTTTGTGTTGTTTTAATATCCGACAGTGGTGGTCTTTTGTTTCTGGTTTTCTGTTTTTTCCATATATAAGGCGCACTGGATTATTAGGCACACTGTCTATTTTGGTGAAAATTTAAGACTTTTAAGTGCGCCTTATATTTGTGAAAATATGGTACATTTTGACTCAAAATGCCAAACAAACGAATTAACATCCATGTCTCGCTGCTCCACAAATTGAAACAGCATTTTTGCAAATGAGACTGTAAGTTGATAAAAATAAAGAAAAGCGAGAAACTGGGCTGTAGATATATAATATGTGGCTACAGGTCAAAGGAGGAGACTACAATAGATGTGTGGAGTTTGCTAGTGTAATGTGTCACTGATAACAAGCTCCGTTTTAGTGCTGAATAAGATGTTCTCTGGGATGGAGAGGATAGACCTTACTTATATTTTGGGCGCCATAAAATAGGATTTATGTTGTATTTGATTCAATTAATCAGAACTTTTCCTCTGGTGAGCAGGGATAGTCAAATATTTATAGACTTGCGCTCCTGGGTTTATTTTTCTTTTCACTTACGCCAGCATCTGTAAATCATGCTTCTGCATCACTGTTCTTATAAAGTAAGTGTTTTATCCCAAGCAATTTATTCCATATCCTCCAAAAAGCATAATGTTGGCCTATAAAAAAAGGTGTTTTATTCATCCATCCGTCCATTTTCTATATTGCTTGTCTTCATTAGGATTGTGGGTGAGCTGGAAACTAGTCAAGGGTGATAAAGAATGTTAACCCTGAATCTGTCACCGGACAATACTTGTGAGCAACAACAAACTACTGTTTAGTTCAATTCCATGAATACATCCCAAAAACATGTATAGTAGGCTGGTTGAACACTCTTAATTGACCTTATGTATGAGTGTGAGCATAAATGGTTGTTCGTCTTTTTGTGCCCTGCGATTGGCTGGCCACCAATTCAGGATGACTCATGTCTGCTGTCCATAGCTCACTGTCTTAAGCTCATGACCCTTGTGAGGATAAATGGTACGGAAAATTAATGAATAATAATAAAATATCATAATTAGGGCACAGACCCGTTGGTCCCACATTTCTGCAATCGAGGGTTCAATTCCTGTGTAGAGGTGTTACGGAAAATAAATTAATGATTGGCTCACTTGCACCCCTTTGTACTTAATTTTCACGATTTGTATTCATGTTTTGATGTTCTGTCGTTACCATTTGTATTTCCAGATGTAATATTCAGGACTCGGAGAATTTAAGGTAATTATCTTTTTTCCTTTCCTTATTGTTCTGTCTTTTTGCAAAAAATTATGTTTTGTTTATTTACTAGCACAAGAATGCACCTAATGAATTAGATTAGATTAGATAAAAAATGTATTCATCCAATATTTATGATCATAGGATAGGCTATCTCAATAATTTCTTCTCGTGCTCGCTGTACTCCATCCATGAAACCATATCACTTCCATGACAGTGTAAAAATGTCTTTATTTGTGGACTTTAATGATTTTCAAACATCCTAGCGTTGACTGAGATTTATTTGGAGCCCAAAGTAAGGTAATGTACATAATGTACATAAAAAATAATATCATCTTTTCAAGCCTTACAGACACTGGAGAACTAAGTGTAGGGGAGGGAGGCTCATAGCCATTTCCTCTGAACAGAAAGTTGGTTGCCAGAGTTTCCAGAGCTGGTATGTTTTGGTGCAGACCAAGACAAAGCAACCCATGACTTGTGGTCCCCTTTAAAGCTGTGTGTTGTCTACTGGCCATGAGATGGACTGAAGGCCAGAAAAGAAGAAAAACAAACGAGTTGGCCAGTAAGAGAAAAGACTGAAAAAAGGAATCTTTTGGTTGAATGTAAGAGGAGGGAAAATGTAAAACTACATTGGGCATGAGAAAAATCCAACTTTAAACTCAAGAAAAGAATGAGTTGCAGTAGTACCACCAGTGTCGTCTGTCCTTCCCACTACAGCTTGTAGTTCTCCCAACAGAGCCAGAACAAAAGAGGTTGTAAAATAACACAATTGTAAAAGACAAAGAATGAAAGCGCAAATTCAGACAAAAAAATGTAGAAATGGTGAAGGGTCAAAGTGGCAGGAGCGCGAACTCTTGACCTCTGTTGGGATGGAAAGCTGCCAGCCCATTTAAAACAATATACTCATCATCTTTTCCTCTGTATGCGTAACGAAGCTTCCCCGCTGGCATCATTCATCACTAATCACGTTTGCCATCCTCCCGCCTTCTGCTAAGACTCTCCTATGCTTTGTTTGAGAGGCTTCATTCCTTGGAACAAAAGACATATTCCTCTCAAGCTCGTTGCTGGAGACAGCAGCACAGATGAGACGACACAAGGGCATCGGCTCATCCTTTTAACGTAAGAAACTCTCCAGTGAAGAGGTGGCAAATCCACTGTGCGACTCAGTGGCTTAACATGCAAATACTTCAAAAGACCTGTGGCTGTCTTTAAGAGTAGCGCAGCATGACAGCCCACCAACCTCTGCCTATGCTTTATAGAAAGCACACACGCCTGGCAGCATTATCGATACCTAATGCAGGCAAAATCAGTGTGTAAACTAAATGTGCATGTTACCCGGTTCAGAGATTGAGAGACATTATTAGTTGAAGTTTCCAACGTTGTCATTCCTACTATAGAAAAAGGATACATTTCCGTTCAAATGGGCTCCTCAGTGTTCCAATTCATCATCTCAAAACAGGAAAGGACATTTCAGACACTAGAGGCATGTGTTTTGTGCATGAGTATGAGCATGCATATCACAGTGCATTTGTGTCGTTGTGTTTTCCATTGTGTGCGTGGCTCTGAGTGTACACCCGCATTCAGTGCCTCTGTGCAGCTAATGAGTGGCGGCCCACCTCTCCAGCAGGCCTGGCAGTCTTCAGCTATGAGGCTGGGGCTGCCTGCTTTCTCATGGTAATCACACACTTTGTCCCTGGGTGGATAATCCTACACTGGCTTTGTGCGGGCCCCAGAGGAGAGCCCCACAAGGTCGACCTCGCTTCAAAGAGCCACAAAGAGCCAAAAGCAGTAGCGGCACCCCACTCTAGGCCCGCGGACCCCTACACGTAGATATATACAAAAAGCACGCCCGCCTGCTCGCACTCATTAGTTATTCTCAATTTCAGTAGTCATTAAAAGGAGCGGTGCACACACTCACATCTGCACTGCAAAGCAAGTACGTGGAAACGGAAAAGGAGGGTTTTAAACTTTTGCGGCTCAGCTCTATAGTAGATACATTCAGGCTTCCTTCTGTTTAATGATGGATGGAGGAAGGTTGAGTGGGGGGCTCCCAGTTGATTTAGATCCCATTCGTAAAGGATTGGTATTACCTGTGTAGCTCTGGGCATTTGTACTGATTGTGGAGGATCCTGAAGATCTAAATCCCATGGCAATACGCCGTGTCTGTAATTTCGGCAGTAATGATCATGAGTGTTCCACATCTGTGTGTGCATGCCCTCTACTGGCTAACCTTTAACCTACATACAGCACAGGCACCTATAAATCCATATGATGTCCATGAATTCCCTCTACTGGCTAACTTTTAACCTACAGACAACACAGGCACCTGGAAATCCATTTATTGTGCTTGACTGCCCTCGACCGAATTACCCATAACCTACGGGTAACACAGGCACCAATAAATCTTCGATTAATGAATGCACCTTGATACAAAATAAAACAGCCTATCGATATATCCTGGCCTTTGTTACAAAGCCACCAAGTAACAATAAGATCGGTTTGGAAATGGAAGAGTACGACTTCACAGTTAGATTCCACAAGAACAAAAACAACGAATAGAATTCCGAAGTACCCATTTTAGTTCACCAAACGCCATCTATGTGCTATTTCCACATTCTTCTCTCCTCTTTTTTTCAATCTCTTGTAATTTTCTGAAACCATCCATAGAAATGAATGTGATGAACATTTTGATTAGTAGTCATGACAATTTGTGTTCTGCAAATTATACTGCCTCATACTGTACTATTCATTCATTCATATTTTGAACCGCTTATTCTGACATGGGTCGTAGGGTCAATCCCAGCTGACTTTGGGCCGGAGCCCCAATTTGGATGAGCAAACGTTCTGATTTACTGGATCAATGTCCTTTTTATGTCACAAACATATTTTTGTTGTTTTGGCACAACATAGTATTTGTGGTTGGCCTTGACATCCTCATTGCTGCTCATTCATAAAAAGTATAGAAACATTTGTTGTAAAAACTCCCCTTTAAAAAATGCCAGTTGCCTTGCCTTGGTAACCCGAGGTCGTACAAACAAACTATGCAACATCAAATATGATGACAACTTGCAGTTTGTGCACAAGGAATATAAGCCGAGAAAATAAAATCAAATAGAAACTAATTGTTTGTTTCAGAGACAAAATAAAATGATATGGTGGATCAGATCTGACTTGTACATGTATTGCCTGTCACAAGTACTACATGCTTAAGGACTGCCAATTTTTTTAAGTCAGAACCACCTGTAATGAGGATGGATGATGGACTTTTTTGTTTATTTGTTGTTTTTAACTAAAACTTGTTCTGGAGAAATTATTTGAGACAAGTCCACTCTGAGGAATGAACATGACTTTCTTGTTGCTTCATTAACCAGAATCCAGCAGAATACTGTGAGCCAGTGTGAAGAGGCAAAAAGAGGGTTTGTAATCCCCTGTGACTTGCAAGACAACCCAAAGTCTGTCCAGGGACACATGAGGACAGTTTTGTTCCACAAACAAGGGACAAACACACACAACTCTGGAAATCCCACTGCTTCTTGGGTAGTAATCCTCATTAGGTATTCTGACAGAGTTTTGCTGTGGACACCAAGTTGACAGACAGAGGAAGGGAGGAACAGAGAAAGGGTGCGAAGGGAGGGGGAGAATCAGCCAAAAAAAAAAAAACTCTGCCCCTCCTCTCGCCACCATTGGTGGATGGCACAAGGTCTTTTCTATGCTTTTTGCTAATTGGCCACCCAAGCATTGACTCCTCTGGCATTAGTTCTCTGCCAAAACACATGCACGCTCCAACCCCCTGGCTATTCTCTGCTCACCTTGCAATTTAAATGACTCTAATACACTTGTTACCATGGTGAATGGAAACATCCAATAAAGATGATAGCAAGAAGTCACTTGACGTACACCTGCAGAATCGAATGTGATAAAATACAAGTCATTTCAAATATTCTCCATTTGCAGAGATATTCAGTTTGTGTTGACATTGTCACTGAAATTTAGTAACATGAAGGGCCATATAGTTTTCAGTATCGATTATCCTCACCAGTGTTTTGGGGGTGCTGAAGGCAAACATAGACAACTGTGGTCATAGGCAGGAGATATCCAGAATAGGTTGCCGGCTAATCATAGGGCACAACAAGACAAACAATCAGCCACACTGAAAACTAGGGACAATTATACAGTGTATAATAAAGTGTTTTGAACCGCTTTATCCTCACAAGGGTCATGGGAGGTGTTGGAGTCTATCCCAGCTGACTTCAGGCCAGATGCTGGTGATACTTGGTATCTGAACCTGGATATGTGAGGGCGATGCGCTAACCACTCATTCCCTGCTTGTCATAATATTTCAACCCGCTATTTTCCTCCATTGGTCTGAATTATTTGACCTCTGTAATGAAGGTCGTCAGGTTTGGAGCCAGGAATTCAGAAAGCACGATTCTTAAAGTCATGATGGACAAAGGCTAATATAATTATTTCATTAACTTATTAGCAGAGGTCACCAAGCACCTTTGCCTTCCCTGCCCTTATGTGGCAAAAGGCATGCGATAATTTATTTAGACAACATGTAAGAAAGAAACTGGGGGAGAGGAGAAAGGACTAATTTGATTGTCTGGAGGCTCCATATGCTTCTGTGGCGTTTTGCCTCACCCTGACTGGCCAGGGTCTTTCTTGTTCCAAACTGATGACAAACTTCCTTATACTCCACCTCTCAATGGGACCACGCCAACCACCACTAGCCCCTCCCTAACTCCTGAAAATGCTGTGAATCTGCAGGAGAGAATAATAGGCGAGGCAAACAATACTAGCGTGTGAGGGGGTGTCAAGTGACCCGCAGAAAACACTATCAAACAAAACTGAAACTCTGAGGGCCCCACAATGGCGTACCCTGCTCTTTTCTGTGCTGTGCCGCTGTGGAGGAAAGATAAGAGAATTTCTCAATACAGAAAAAAAGAGAGTTTTCCTTTTGACTGATTCAAACCTCAAATCCAAACACCTCCCAATAGATTAGGATTTGTGTGTTTAAAAGGGTGGCTGAAATAAAGAAGCACTTTGTCGGACAAGTTAGCTTTGTTGGTGTTGATCTGCACATTCGAAGAGGTGACGGTTGATGGTGGGGAAATTTGCAAAGGCCTTGAAGCTATAACTTGAAATTCATACATTCTTTTAGCATGTTACACAGCAGCTACCTATAGAGCATTCAGATGCATATTAATACTATTTAGACAAAACTTATCAAAAGGATCATATCAGCTTGTTTACCAAAATGCTATAGATCAGGGGTAGGGAACCTATTGCTTGGGAGCCATGTGTGGCTCTTTTGATGGGTGTATATGGCTCTTCGCAAACATGTGTGGTAAAATATAAGAACCGCTGGTGAGAGACCTAAGTCCCGGACGCACCAATGGGAGTGGCACGCTGGCACTGTGACGCCGAAACTATCTCGAGCGCCAGTTTCAAGGAATAATGTTTGGAAATATGAATTGTTTACGGCTCTCTTCATCAAAATGGTTCACGACCCCTGCTATAGATCGTGTTATCTGAAATCTGATCACATAGAGCTTCCTCGAAATTTTGGGAAATCATGCCAGTTTCACAACCCAGCAACTTCAGGTGACTGGAACACTATGGCATTGTTATCCAATTGCGACCCCTGGATATTACTTGGCAAACATCGGAATTTACGGAGGAAATTTTTGGGGATGAGTAAATTGTGGAGTGTGATTCTCTGCAGCGAGAGAGTTGAGGGTAGAACACAATTTCAGTAGGGAGGATGTCGAAACTACAAGACTAACTGGGACTAAATTGTTCTTAGTATGTTACAAATAATTACAGAGAGCAAAATCTGTCCTAGTGAACTGGATGGGAAAATTTTGTCTAGTGGGGCACTCGCAATGCATTCACTACTATCCCTCAAAAAGGTATCCCTTGTATTTTGTTGTTATACAATAACAGACGAGTATGGGTCACGTCTAAGTAGAATAATGTGACAATGCCCACTATTACTTGAGAATTAAAGTAAAAAATTAAAAGTAGTCCTGCATTTTTTTCACTGAGTTGTGTTTAAAGCAAGAATTTTACAATTGCCCATTCATTCCAAATCACAAATCTTATTAGCACATCTCTTGGTTTTTACACCATTCATCTATTTTGGAGAAGCTGATGGCATGGGAGTAAGCCAAAATAACCCTCTCTCCGCATAAAAACAAACTGAGCGCTTATCTCAACGTTGGGCCAGAAGGGGCTTTACTTTGGACAGAGCTACTCAAATATGCATTATTTGCACAGCATACAACTTCCCAGTCACTACGGATTAGGCAAACAATACAGCTCCCCCTATTCTACCCCTCCTTTCAACCCCCCACCCAAGCAAAAAAAGAAAACCTCCACCCAAATTAGTCTTTCTTTGGCCAGTTATAAAGACCCGAGTATGAATGAAGGCCTCTGTTATTCCAGAGAAGATAACACACGCTCACTCACAGCAAGGGGGAAACACTACTGTGTACTCTTCAGCATCATCTCATTGATTGAACATGATTGGTCTCACTTTACGTTGGTTGAAATGGGGAGGAGGTGCTTTTCACCTGTCCGACCAATCATCCCATGAAGTGCAAGTGGACAAATCTTGATCGCAGTATAAAATTTCAACTGTTATTTATTATGATGATGATGAAAACAAAATGCCCAAGTTCTCTCTTCCTCTCAACTCTCGTCTCTGAGAAGAAGCATATCCAAAAAATCTGATTTATGAATTTCAGACATTATCAGCGGAGTTAGTCTTAAATGCCTCTGGCACATTCCTCACAATTATAGGTGTTCTACCATGTCCTCCTCTGATCATTTGATAGAAAACGCAGAGTTCATGTAGTTGGGGAAACTACATCTTGTCTAAACTCAACTCATCTGTGAAGTGTCATTCGAGCCCCTCTGCCAGTCCAGTCTTGTATGTTGTAGTATTGTTTGAAGGCTTTACGAAAGGTGACATTGCTGAGACAAGTCCACTCTTCAAATGTACCGTCAGTTTGTTAAGGAAAAGTGGTTTATATTATTTTCTGTTACGTAATAACAACAGTAAGCGCATGTCTATGCATTTCTCAACCATGTACTATCTCTGCCTTCAAGGTAACCAACAATTAGAGGAGTAAAATCACATAAGATACACTATATGCTATGTATGAAGAAAAAAAAAGACTAATCTCTTTGCTGTCTGATATTAAATCAATATAAACTTTCCCTCACCAACTTAAATTAGTTAGGACAGTTAGAGCCCCCAAAAATGTGAAAGCTGTATTATTGTCCACTATCACGATGGAGACCACTCTCTGGCATGGCTATTGCAACCAGGATTAACGCTCTTCAACTCAGACATGCAGACAAATTCTCTCCAGGACGTCTGAGTGACTGGACAGCTCAGAGTTCGAGCCCTCTGAGCCTTTGCCATGTTCACATTATAGCCACAGCCAATCCAACTGTGCTCAGTGTCAACGGCTCAAACAGGGAATTCACAGGGGGCAGTTTGCTCAACCTCAGCCTCTACCAGAAGACATCCTGTTGACACCAACACTCCATCTAGCAGATTCGTTCTCTTGCAAACAACATTTCACTGTGTTTTCTGAAGTAACAGTAAAGGACTTTAAATGACAAGGACTAACACAACTTAAAACCAATAAAGTAATTGGGCATTACTTAGTTTGGTAAACATACAAAGGGTCAACAGGCTTTCACTGTGATACGCTAAATGGATAATTTAGGAAAGGAAATGTAATGCAAGGAGTATGTGCAAGTATGTTTAAGTGAGATCAACATTCTTTTGCAGACAAAGTACAAGCAGGGATAATTTGATGAAGTGGCTGCTTTGCCTTTTCTGCTCTTTTTAGACAAAGCAAAATAAATACAGCTCCATTCACAGGTTAATACCCTTCTTTCAGTAATAGATGGAATGTAAATGGTAGAGGCCTCAACATGGAACAGGGATTATCTGACCCGTTTGGAACTTTCAGGTTGTCCTCATCGAGACAAACATGGGAAAGTTCTCTTATATATACAATATAAGAAAACACAAATTTATACATATAATGATACTGCCTATCTCAACCTAAGAAAAAAGTAATTTAAGAGGTATGCAGACAACTTTGAAAACCTTGACCTTGATTGAATTACATCTCACAATTCACAATTGCTTGTTTTGAGTGTAGTATACAGTCATTCTGGGTTTCCTATATATGCTTGTTTATAAGGAACCAGCCGGTCTCTTTTTATGTAGCATTGGGTGTGCTTAGACGACAGTTAAAAATCAAAGTTCTTATTATTGATATATCATTTTCCACACTATTGTAGCATCATGGCTGTATAGTGTACTGAGATGTGTTTTGTTAAGTGTTGTAATGTTGTTTCTTCTGACATTTTTTTTAACGAATGCAATTTTGATTACAACATTTCATTATAGCAAGAGTTGTGTGTACATGACTGAAAGATGGAGTTTTATTTCATTTTGCTACTGTAGCTTCTTGTACACATCTGGGTTACTTTTAGGGTTAGTGGCAGTCAGAATAGCCACAACGAGTTAATATGTATAACTGCCACTCTCATCGAAATCAAATGTACTGTTTTTTTCTTTGGAGGTGTATTCTTGATCAGGATTTTTGCGTAATTGACAGATTGAAAGATAACATTCCATAAACGCTCAATTCACAATTACTACACAATTATTTAATGCATACAATTTGATGTGGAGAGGTTAGTTGGACTCGTCAATATGTTGACTGATCGGTTCACCTTTTACTATCTAACATATTGAACTTTGTTTGGATTTTTGCATGCATTCAATTGAAATATTTTATATTTTTACATTTGTCAGAAATAGGATATTTTTTTATTTATCCTTAGCGATGGTCATAACTGTGATAAACTCAACTTTGAAAATAACAAGGCCATTTCTCTAGATGTCCACAGAATGTTTAGAGGTAGAAACAAGGCCAAAGTAGTAGCTTAGTGATTAGCGATCAATATTAGAGAGAGAGCGGTGAAGAGCGAGAACATGGATGGCACGTCTTTAACCAATCACTCCTGCTTGATGATAGCAGTGAAGCAATCTACCACACTGCGAAGGTTATGCTTATCTGTGTTTATCTAGCTGTGCACCTTCGTCATCTGACCTGTAATGGTCACGCTCAATTAGGCTGCACGGATCAACTAAGATTTTAACTGGCTCTTAAATTTGAAGTAAAAATGACTGAAATGAATGACGGGAAACTCAAGAACACTCTTTACCAGGTTGGCATTTAAAAATACACACAAATTGCCTCTCCACATAAGACTTACCCAAAAGTATAACTTGAATACATGTAGTCAGAGTGTGTATAACCTACTCAATATTAGTCATAATTTTTTACTGAATGATTCAAACCAGGACATTGACATAGAAAGACCATTCTTGAATCCACAATTGGTCTACCAGACAGACCATCAGTGTTTGTGTGTTCATTTGTCCACACACCGATGAAAGTCTGTGTGTCTCCAGGTCTTGCCTTTGGGATTTTAATCCAAATGAGTGAAGTGCTGGTGCATTAATGAGTAACACACATCCCTCATCTCACCAAAACCCTCACCCACCCCAAACAAAACACACATGCATTCAAACAAACACCAACACTCTTTGCCTCCTTCTTCCCCTTTTTGACATTTCAAGGCTGTGTTGGGAGTCAGAGGAGGAACTTCTTCATTTGGAGTGTGAGACAATGTGGCAGCCCAGTTGGCTTTGTGCTCCTGACATCCCACTGAGGCACAATATGGCTCCGTCAGGGATCAGTGGGAATACACAATGCCCATTACCCTCAAGGCTGTGCGGAGGGCCTCAAGGGCAGGGCTGGGATGGGCCCATTTCCAGACTTTGGGCTGTCTAGGCCACACTGAGAGTGAGGTGGTATGAGGGATAGAAATTAGAGATGGCAGAAGAGAAGATTAAAGATCGAAGAGTGATCATAAAAAGAAAAAAGGTCAAATAGAACGTGGATAATGAAGGTGGGCAAAAACAGAAAGAAACGGAGGTAAAAGGCCAGAAAGTAAAAAAATGGAATACTAGATCCTGTGCCGGTGATGTTCTGGAATGAAGATAACAACACATCAAGTGCATTTATGGGATGTGTCAGAGATACACATGAACTTGGGAGCTCAATCTGTTCAAACAGCAGACGCTGAGAAATGCATTTTCACCTTCAATGCTGCACCTTTGACCTTTCAATTCTTTTAGTGGACTTTGGGGGTGGACTTCAGGCGCCTGATGGCCAAAGGTGAGGGCCAGGGGTCACACAGGGGCACCTAGAGAGAGGGAGACGCAGATAGAGAGGGTGGATGAGGGTCAACGAGCAAGCTGAACTTAACCATCAATATTCCTGGAGAATTACCCTGTCACCTCTTTTCCTACTTGAGGAAAGAGTTAAACCAGTTAGCTCGGCAAACAAATCCATGATGCAAGAACACTTTCTTCGAAGGTGGGTGGGAAAAGTGACATGTGTGTTGATGGACCAAGGTCAGCAGCCCATTCAGAATTATTTCTTGGAATGACATTACTTGAATTTCACACGAAAAAAATGTACAACTTCACTGATTTTTGTTGTTATAGAACTTCTACCCAACTCCCGCTAGGGTTGACGGAGCCTATCCCAGCTGACTTCAGGCAAAAAGCAGACTACACATTAGACTGGTGCTGCTGCATAAATTCGCAGTCAAAGTAAAAAAGCAATACACGAAAATTTCACTTTTGAAATATACTGTGTTCCCTACTCTATAGGATGCAACTAAAAGCCAGCAGTGCGCCTTATATATGGAACAAAATAGTTTCATCATTGTATGAAATTCCCTTTAGCACAATACCATCTAGTTGATGTACAATACAACTCCAAACCACTACTACTACAGCTCTATTTAGTGGATGTGTAACACAATCCCCTAATACTACTACTACTACTACAACCACTGCCACCACAACTACTACTACTGTGTCTTATAACCTGGTGAGTCTTATGAAACCAATTTTGAATTAGGCCATTCATTGAAGGTGCACCTTATAATCCAGTATGTTTTATAGTGTAGGGAAAATATTGTAATTAGACAATTGCACTTATTCTTCATTTTGACTGCTTCAGAGGATGGAATCAGCTTTCCATTAACGTGCAATACAGTATACCAAGTGTACTGTGTCCCCCTAAATTAACAGATATGCTTGTTTGTATTTTTAAATTCATTTTCGAGAACTTCCAACTATCTTCTTTTGACCCATGCGTCTACCTGGATGCTGCCACAGGTTTCAAGAGCTGACAAACTACACATATCACAGCTCTGTCTTAATGGACACTCACACCATGGAGAGCCCCCCCACCCCTGACCATGCCTCACCATCTGTCCTTTTTCTTTCTGCACCATGAGAGCCTGCACAGATGTGGGATCAAAATATTCACATACTTGTGCACATATGGACCCCCCGTTTTGTTGCCTTTTTCAGTAGGACATAACTTTTTATCTCTAGTAGTGAATCATCAGATAAAATCACAATATCATCAGCCTGTCATAGGCCCATTGGGTGAAGGCCGTCATTCCTAATGATGCACGACTAACTACGTATGTCTGTGCCTTGAAATCATTGCGTCAAAAGAGCTGTCACCTCAAATAAAGACTCCTATAGAAATGTGTGACACAAACTTGTGATAGCCCCAAAATCCAGTTTACGCCCAAGTCGCTTCCTGCTTAAATATGAGGACAACTGTCATAAATTTAGGTGATGAGATGCAATATATAAAAGAACTCACCCATGAAGATTATTTTTCTTCTTTGTGTGTGCTTAGTCAAGAGGTTAACACTAAATGCCGATAGGCCAAAGGGAGACTTTGTGATTTGATGTGGCTTGGAGTGCACACATGAAGGGTGATGGGAAAGAGACCAGCGACAGACGTGGTGGACGACAGCCTGTTGTGCGGCTGCCAGCCCCATCTGTCTACTTTCACATCACTTCTGCTCTGGCCAAAGACATGAACCAGCATTAGAGAGACAGAGAGAGAGAGAGTTGACATCAAGTTGACAATGGCCGAATATGTGATTTTAATAGTGTGACACTGCAGACAGGGTGTGCGAGTGATCCATTTGATGATGACAGACCCATGACAGGAAATTGATCACTCATATATAAGAGTGATGTGTGTTTGTCTTCAACTGCATGCTACACATCTCCTCTGGTCTAGTTGTGTATGCTCTATAATGATCAAAGTGGCATATTGTCGTAGCAAATAGAACAAATGTTCAACAGTCAAGGCGTGCCACACACTTCCAGTCATCTCATTTGCCTAGTGCTCATAACATCATGTTTGTTTCTGAGAAAATGCTGTTTTGTTAACCGTTAAGGGCCAACTGAAGTTGGCCAAGTATCAAAGTCTACACCTAGGGGAAAACCATACTCTATTGCAATGCTTTACCTGGAGGGAAAAGCAAACAATTGTGTGGCCGAAGAGAAGCCATTGTTTCATGACACAGATTTCTGCTGGAAATTTACTCAAGTCATACTGGTTATGAATAAAATCATAGTTACAATGTGGACACATATTGAACTGTTGACACACTGTTGTAGTTTGCATAAATATCAGAGTAGTTTGTAAATGTCAGAGATGTTAATAATGGCTGCAGTATGGTGTATGATGTACACATTTTATGAAGTTGCACGTTTTATCATGCCAGGAAGTCATTAGCTCCTGCTGTACACCTAGGACTGAAAAGGCCCATTTGCCCAATTTACATCATCTGAATGTATGGTCCCACATTTAATTTCTGTCTCATAAGGGCATCAGATCAGGTTTGACTCCTAATCGGAATCCTGTGAGAAAACTGATCGGCTAATTTCCTTTTGTGTTTTTATCATCAGAGTCTTTCCCTGAATGTACATAGTTTGTGCTTATAATTGACTTTAGACGGCACCCATTGAGAACCTTAACCCTAGAACAACAATTAATACAATACAATACAATTAATACATTTTTCAATTCTTTAAGAATGAGTGTTGCACTATGCGAGACAAATTCTGTTCATGGTAAGCAAAAATAATTGGTTTGCTGAGAAGGAAAGTGTTTGGTAAGTATTTTGTTGGCAAACATTCAACTTCCTGGTGCTCTTATTTAAATGCTTGACCAATAATATTTGTCGGTTTATCTGTCCTGAAATCTACAGAATGACCCTGGCATCCTTGCAGTGAATTTGAATGCCTTGCCCTAACACATCTATTCATGAGGCTTTTGTCTCTCCAATATGTGTTCCTTCTATCTGCCCAGTCCAGAACCAGGTCCATTAGCAAAACCAAAGCAGGCCTTATGTCTGCCCAAATGATTAGACTCATTGTTCAAACATTGACATCAGCTGGAGGCACGTTATTTCTTGCTGTCTTTAAGCAGACAGGGCTTTTCTGATGCTCCTACACTAATATTGACTCATAGAGGCTAATCCTTCACTGTCTTGTCATGACTCAAAACTCTGAATGCTCTCACCAAACAGACCATTTATCATATTTCACAGACTCAATCCAAATGACTGCCCTCTGTAACCTGCCTTCTCCCCCCTCAGACTTGGTCTGCCTACTGATTGTTTGGCTGATGCATAGTTCAATGCCAGTCTCTGATTGTTTGGTTTTTGTCACGCCTCCCACTGCCACTGTGCTCTCTGTCGTACATAGAATCAAGTTTATTTGCTCCGTTTTCTTCTTTTTCTCGTTTCCCTGTTCCACTTGGTTATGTACTTTACATTACATCCACACATGCATTGTTCATAATTGCCCTCAGTGACCTCAGATTGCTCCAAGTAAGTACAGATCAGCTCGCTTCGCTTTGAGGTCGTTTGGTGTGTTTAAACAAAATGTTTCCTTGCCCCTTCAAAGTTTTCCTGCGGGTCTTTTCCCTTTTTGTCTTGTCACTGTCTGTTTTTTCCTGCTCAAATCCAAATTCCATTAAAAGGAAACAAGTCACTCAACTGTTGGGAAATTTTTAGATCACAGTAAAACTAAGCACATGTTGAAGACAAAAGGGTAGAATAAACTTGTTTGTTATGGGACACTTTTACAAATTGTGCCTTACACCTTTTAATGGTTCTCCTCCAATGTATGTGTGTGTGTGTGTGTAGTTCCAGATTTCAATCCACCTCTCTCAGAACTGTTCTCACTCCGCCTCCTTCTCCTCTTTATTTACAGGGGTGCTGGTGTGCTTTATGCTCCTTATAGGGCCCCACTTTGCATTTTCCTGCCCAACAGAGCACTAATGTGAGTGTGCGTGTGTGTGTATGTGTGTGTGAGTAGGGGCCAGCACGACTGCTCACACCCCCTCACTCGTTGAAAGCATAGAGACAGCGTCCCACTCCTCCAGCCCGAGGATAAGTCTACTATCATGCTAATGTCCATGTCCTGAGACTAATACGTCCTTTTACACTGAAGGTTTTCATTCCCCTTGCCTCACTAAAGGGTTTAGTGCCAAGGTCTTTTCTCTCCTTCCTAAACTTTTAAACAGGATAAATATTTCTGTGATTCCATCGGCTAGATGATATGTCAGGAGACAGATCGTTGTATAATTAGCTTCTTTCGTTACGTTCTCCAAACTATAGTTATATACCATGTTTGGTGCAGATAAAGGGGTGACTGGAGCAATTAAGAAGATGCCAGGTTGTGCTTTGCATTAAAGTGAGGGTACGGGCATAGGCCTACATATGTAGGTTGTGCTGGAAGTTAGTAATGATTTAGATGAGGCACTCAGCCCCTCTACTCCCTCCTTGTAGTTCTGTGTAGACCTAGATGTGGGGGTAAATTAAAAGGCTGTTAATCTCTGACCCTGAAGTGGAGATCACTATATCTCTTGGCAAGTATTTTTCTCAATGTACAAAGCCTGATTGTGAGTCCTTCTTTCATTTGGCTAATTTTACCCATTCAATAATTTTTATTTTGTGTTAAATTACTGTTACGTATAAGAATAACAAACTTTCAGAGCTGGAGAACAAGACAGTCCAGGATGAAAGCAAAAAATAATAATTAATATGAATAATTAATACAAAAATAATAATAATAATAATAAGATCTGCTAAAATGTTACATAATGCTGTATTTGAAATCAGAAGTCATTTGTCATTCCTACTGAATCTCCCTCCTCCAGCACACCTGAATCTAATGATCAACACCAGGCTTGGCCACGCCTGACCCAGAGGGTTTACCAATGAGACCTGTTTCAGATGTTAATGGACTGGGAACATTTGGGAATCAAATTGGGTAAGTTGCTAAATAATGTAAAACAGTGTATGACTGATATATATTTTTACATAAGCTTAGTAAAAATCAAAATATCTCATAGAAACTCATCAAGTATCGTTCAGAAGTTATCATTTCTATTGTCAGCATTCAGGTGCTAGATTGCCCACAGACCAAAGCTTTTTTTTTTGGGTAGTTAATCTCCTGATTTGTAACTAAAACAAATTACCCTTTACCACAAATACCTTCACAGTTGCTACTAAAGGCCATTGTAGCTTTATTTTTCCCGATGACCAATCCAGGTTTAACCTGGGATAAATTCAGCTCACAACAACCCCATAAAAAGTTGGATTTTGTTGTTGTTGTTGTTTACCTAGCAACCAGAGAGGCTGAAATCTGATTGGCTTTGTATCCACCCGCCACCTATAACCACATTAGAAATGCAGAGATCTCTATTTTTCTTAAATGTAATACGATAAACCCTACTGAGTTCAATCCAGTGTGACACTAAATCATAATATCAATATATTCACACAATATCCTTTGCATTTGATGGTATCCAGTCGGGGAGTTCCATGCTGAGCAATGTGATGTTTTGGGTAATCCTTATCTGGCTTCACAAAAACAAAACAAAAAAACACCAGTGTCGGCCACAGACATCAAAGTGTAGACCAACTGCCGTTCTTTAATTCTATGGTACACTCACACAACATACTGGAGGACATTCCTTATTTCTATTTACACTACACAGGGCGCAGTCTATTTCAGTTTAATGATTTTAACAGTGACTTTGTATTTGTATTTTACTGTGCAGTCTTATCTTAACTGTTGTGTAGTCAAGTAATCCGTTATTGTACGTATCTGTAATATTTTTTATCAAATTTGTTTTAAATTAGTTTCATTGGTTTGTTGGTATATTATAATGATTAATAATTAGGAACAGGGACAGAACGTGGTAGGCAGTTTAAGAAGTTCTTAGTGCTTGCTGTTTTGTCGAACTACAAATGAAACCCATGAAAAGTCATACTGTAAATTGCACTTGGAATTTGCATAATTGCGCACACAAACTAGTAATTTGGCAGTTAGGGGATGCTCTTGTAACCTGGTGTTTGGTACAAGGCAGGTCCGCTCTTGTTCTCCATAGCTGCTGAAAAACACCCTAGACCGGAGAAAAAATGGATTTGAATATGAATTACCATGGTTGCAGATGGCTGAAAACTAAGATTAGCAATTATCAAATAATATGTGTCGTAACATTTAAATGTTGTTTAGCTTCCCAAATTATACCTTCTATTTTATAGTAGAGTCTATGGTAAAACTGATATCCTGAAGGGTGAACACCTCATAAGCGTGACTGAGAGGACGGATGACTTGCGGGGACCATCAGACCATCTTCCCCCACACTTGCTGGCAGTGTCACTCTCTATTTGTTTGCAAGTCTGCGGTACTGCTTCTTGCGTGGATGTGTCCGCCTTTTGAATAAAGACACCTCTAAGGTTGCACCCTCCAATTCTTGGATGAAGGAATGTGTACCATGCACTCCTGACAGTGTTGGCCAGGTCAATTTATTCTGACAGCTCTGTCAAGCACAAGAAATAACTGCCGGCTGTCGATGCCGGTGTTGCTTTGCTCGGCTCTGGCACACGAAGGACCAGAAAGTCAATACGGCAATAGTATGCGTGATTTCATCTATTCATTTATTTTTAACAATGCTTAATCCCTATCACGGGTTGCTGGATCTTATCCCAGCTGTCTTTTGGATGAAAGGCGTAGAACACTTAAGACCAGAGATTCCAAACCTTTTTTGAGCTGTGGGACACTTTTTTGCATTGAAAAAAATTCACGGCACACCACCATATAAAATAATTGAAAACTATGTCGCCTATATTAAAAATATGAAGTCATATATATATATATATATATATATATATATATATATATATATATATATATATATATATATATATATATATATATATATATATATATATATATATATATATATATATATATATATATATATATATATATATATATATATATATATATATATATTTCAGAAAAAGAATGAATGCATGAATTGTGTGTGTGAATGTAAATATGCGATAACTTCCAACATGTTATAATCTTTACATCTCTGACCTTTTAACGCATTTTAATGACTTCGGTTACAGGCATGCATGAACTCAACTTTAAACGATGTTTAACAACCACTGTTCCATCCCAAATAATTGACTTTTCCCCTATTTTTTTCCTGCCCATATTGTTGTTAATGTTTGTAATGATCATAGTAGTGGTGGGATACAAAACATGTGTGAAACCAAATGCTAATACATTTATTTATGTTACATGTTTGTTATTTAGTCTGTTGTCAAAAAAAGAAAAACTACCTGTCTATCTGTGCAATGTAACGTTTCTTGAAGTCTGTGCCTGTGAGCTCTGGCATGTTGGGATTGACAGGTAAGCTGCAGGGGAAAGGGCCATGTCCTCACATGTCTACTCCATGTGTGAACACTTGATTGCTCATGTCAAAAAACTCTACAGGCCTAACTTTGTTTACTTAATGTTTATTTCTGCAACCTTTATAGTAAATGTGTCTTGAGCAAATCACAACAAAATCCATTTCCTCCTGTTCGCCGTTATAAAATTGTTTTTTGTGGTGTTTCTACCAATGATCTCGTATAATGGTGAGAATATTGCCATAACCACTTACAAACAATTGTTTTCTATGTCATCCAATCTGCAGGACAACATGAAAGACATTTGAAAATGAGGAAAATGAAGGTAGGTATACTTGACAGTTACACCATCACACTGATTTGTATTGACACAATCATGACTCTTAAGTTTGTTTATCTTAAACCCTCATACACGTGTAACCAGAGCCAACCCGTAACCGTTAACCGACCCAAGTGTACAAGTATACAGTTGCCGCTCCTCAAAGAATGTCAGACAGAAATAATGGAAAGTTAAAGAAATATTTCTGACTTGTTTGAAATTAGAAGTTTTATAATACAAATGAACAAGAATTGTTCTGCTTTGAAGCCAAGCTCCAATGGAAATCTCTGGTACTGCATGTAAACAAACAACCATAAAACCGTAAGAGGGTGCAAAGAAATTTCGGTCAAAGAACATGCAAACTTTGTACAAGAGTTGGAATTCAAGTATTTGACATCTTTACTGTTGGACAGACTTGCAAAGAGCAATGGTATAGTCATCCAGATAACTACATGACTACAGTTCTAACTACTATGAAAGTTTATGAATATATGGCACCTGCAAATTAAGCCATCATTCTAAATTTGCCATAATTTTAGCTGTGTTTATTTTTTGTTAAATCATTGAAATACAGTGGACCTAGAAAAGCAAAGTTACATAATTTCTAGAGCCAGTCAAAGGCCATTGGAATCTCAAGGGAATCAATGAGATACTATACTGTATATTTCATTCAGCATTGTTTAAAAAAGCAACATTTGTTTCAAGTGTTTGAGAATTTCATCCTTAACATGGTCAGGTATTGCCTCTTTCAATTTGTTCGGTCAAATTTGATTAGATTGGCTTTGGACCGACAGTGGCTTGGTTTTCTGGCACTGACTGAGAATACAACCAAGAATTAATTTGACTGTGCTTGTGTGTGTGTGTGTGTGTAGGTATTCTTTTTAAGACTGAGGGAATATGCTTAGGCCCGCCCATAGCTGTGATGAATGGGTGGAAGCCTTTATTCCACAATGCCCCTCACTTCATTACTGTCACATGGAACAGATGGTGCCTTTCACCATCGCATCACTCGTACACAAACTCTCGCTCGCGCACACACACACACACACACACACACACTCGCACACACGCTTTCATTTGTGGGATGCTGTCAGTCTTTGTCGTGCAAACACATACAAGGGACAAGCAGGCTTAATGAATTCAACAGCGCATGCAACATGTTCAGCAAAGACATTAATTTACAGATCTGCGGCACAACCAAACAATAAAAATGAGATCATGAGTATGAAATGTTTAACAAACACGAGAGAGGCTAATCGAATGAAGAGTGGAATAAACAAAGGGCCGTGATGTGATGCATGTCCCAAAAGAAAAATGGTTTTGGTACTTGAGGATCTAAATCTGCCAGTACCAAAACACACACACTCCAGATGTCTTAGTTGTGTGTGTACACTTGTTCCCCCAAAGTAGATGGCAAAATAATCACTCCTCTTTCCATTGTATATTTCAACTACATGGCAAATAAGTGCAGAGTTGTATCTGGTGTGTCTTATAAAACAATCAAAGTGCCATAACTACGGACACAAAGAATATGGATACACTATAAACTAATTGTTGCACACTTGTGTTATCTTCTATAAGAGAAGTCACTCAGAGAGTGTGTCAGATGTGGTCCTTCATTCAACTCACACAATTTAAAGAAGTTTGTTGCACTAATGCACAGAAGAAGCAAATTATGGCCAGGACCAAATGGTGCAATAAACGACAGTCTGTCACCTGTGCAGCAGGGAGAAATGAGGGAAGTTGGATCCAAAAAATCCAAACACCAAGTGAAAATATAAAAAGTTCTAACCAGAATCCAAAGTTACAAACTAAATCTATCATAAACAAAGTGACATTGGAGAAGCATTTGTGTCCCAGATATTGTGGGTTAGATTTCCCCAAACTGGTGACCATGTTTAAGGGTTTTTGAGTTAAACGCAAAACCCCACGTTGATTATATGTCGAAATAGCCAATGATGGGCCGTAGAATTTTAATTTGAAGCGCTCTATCTACTGCATACAGTACATTTTCTTTGTTGTCTTAATGTCACTGTTCCAAACTGCATCCCACCTGTCCTCATGACAGCAATAGAGCAAAGTTCAGAAGCCAGAACACTTGCCAACTTGGGGACACTATCTTAAACTCAGCTCACATATACACAGCAAACTTTGACCCCATTATCTGACTAAAAATCAGCTTCACTTGTACAAAGGCTTAGACTACAATGCTCAGAGAGCCTAAAACCAACTCCATCTGTGGATGAAGCGGGTCTAGACTACACTGTCCTCGCGTTATCTTATTGGTTTACGTTGAGCAAACTGTGGCAGCACACCAGACCGTCAGTCGTTGGCTTGTTACCGTTATCATATTCCTGTTTGCACTCCTTTACAGCAGCTATCTCAAGGGGACCCATTAAACATGCGTCTCTCTATGCAAACAACCCAAGAAAGTGTGTGCCTATGTTTCCAATGGCTGTTGAGGTACGATTATAGAAATTAGGTCAATGGGTCAGACAAATGGAAGAAATTACTTTACTGGCGTTATTGAATCATTGTACAAAGAACGTCATCTAATGAAGGTAGTCTTTAATTGAATTACTTTGGAAAGATCTGAATAGTATGCAATAATTAAGTTTTGGGCAGGAGATGCAGGACATTTGACCAATGAAGTAAAGAATTCCTGCAGGAAAACCAACTGGTAGTTCTCTGTTGTCTATTGTGATTAAACTATCACTGGAATGAATCATTACAAGGACAAACAAAACCAGTTCTATGATGCCAAACCGAAAATCGACTTTGATTGATCAGGAAACAAATGGAACAGATTCTTGCCACGTGCCGTCTTTGTGTTCAAACTAGCATGTGAATGCTATCTTCATTCATTTATGTGGCCTGTCAAAAGCTGACAGAGGGGGCCGCTTGTTGTAGGTGATTCAGTCATGCTTGCTCCTTGGAGGGAGATGAAATGCTACTGTTGCTGTGGGTCTACTTGTCTTTGAGGTTAGTGATTACAGACCCCACAGTAGGTATCAAACATTCCAGTATCAACAAAGTGAGGAATTGTTACTGCACACACAAACACGCACACTCACGCAGTTATATGACATCCAAAATAGTGCTCACCTTTCACCAAATCAGTTGATTTTGAACCAAAATGCTTAGACTTTCCTAAGATTTGAAATTATAATTGAATATATGTTGAATTGCATGTTTAATGGCACAGTTCTGTGAATGGGGATGTCAAACCACATGTCTGTGTAAAGCAATCCCTACTAATGGATTTTGATTTATATATTTACAAGGAAGAGTGATAAGTACAATTTCATTCTTAATAGCTCCCACTTCAGTTTATAGTATGTGACTAGTACTTTGTGGAAGTTGTCGTAATTGTAAATTAGACTTGGAAAAGTAAGTTGTTCAATTACAGTGATTTATACACATTGCCATATGTTAAGGAAACTACTTATTTATTGATTATTTATTTGTCTGTTTGTTGTTGTTAATTGTGCACTTTGTGGTGAAGCTTTAAATCTCATTATACATGTATAATCATAATAAAAGCATTCAGTTCAATGCATTTGAATTATATAATGTGTGAAAGTGTAGATAAGAAGCCGATTGTTTTTTCATGTTACGTTTTTTTAAAAATGACATGAATTAATTGCGGAATTAAGATTGTTATGCAGCCATGATTTGTGGATGAAACAGTATGAAATAATATATGCTTTGAGCTTTTTTTTCCCAAAGAGTTGATTTATATGAATAATAAATAGCAGAACTAAAATTGCTACTCTCCCATTATTTGTGGATGAATGGGAATTAATTTGGTATATTTATTTTAAAGATGAATATGCAACTATCTGTGGCGCCTGATTATTCTTTTCATTTGTCTTGAGGCTGACTAGTTAGATTTATTAATTCACAGTGACATTTGGTATGTATATTCTAGAGATGTACACGCACTTATCAATCATCGTAGCTCTATTTCATTTTTTTTTTTGTCTGAAGGAAGTTTAACTACTTGGTCGGGCAATACTTTTTCACCCAGTTGGATATGCATATTCCACTTCTGCTTTTGTACTTATGTAGCATTGATAAGTTCCCATGATCGATGGGAGAGGGGCTAGACAAGGAGAGGGAGCAATTATGAGGAGGAGGAGCAAAGAGGAAAAGGGTTTTTTCACAATTTATTGCTGTCAAAGATCCTTCCGTGTAGTTATTGTGTGCTAAAAATAAGAAACGCTCAACACCTGCCTGTTTGTTGACTTAAAATCTTTATCACCAATATCTAATCATTTGCCAGCAGACCACCACCATCCGCTGATAAATGCTCTCATGCTGGAATTCTTTTCTAGACGAAAGACATACTAAACACAGGTGTGAACATATGGCGTTCAAATAGAGAGAATATGTCAGCATTTGTCCATCTATGTGGTGCCTGCAGTTAATGCTTAAGCTTGTGTCTGTGTGTGGTAGTATTTCTAACTGGTGTGTGTACTTGCATATGGAGGCCATGAACATGGATGGGCCGTTAAGAGAAAGTTGTAATCCAACACACCTTCATGTCAACATGCAGCCACATGTCAACAAAATGACCCGAAACCAATACACAATGTATTAAGATAGAACTTTAAACTGATGCGGTTTTTGCGGGTGATTCATATGCCTTTCTTTCTCCACTTTTCTTGCATGGAAAAGGGGCATTCCTTGCAGTGAATAAACAACAAGGGGGGGAATGATTTGAAAAGCTGAAAGCTGCTCAGCGGCTTCCTCAGATCCACAACAATGACGGTTCACTCCACTGAGCTATGTGATGTGCGATGCGGACTCACCTCAAAGTGTCGGGATTACACTCCTTTGCATCAGTAATCCCGGGAGTTCCCACATAATAATGCATTGGCCAAAGGTTTGAGAACCATGAGCAATAGCACACCTGAAGAAAGTCTAAATATTGACTCTATGGCTGCATCAACTTTTCCTTGGCTTCTATTCAGAAGAACAAGGAGAGTCAAGATGAAAGCGGTGCACTTAAGCAAAGACACTTTACTGTCTGTGCAAAATGTGCATGTTTTTATGGTCTAACTCACTCCCTTAAACCAGAAGAGAGCCATAAACAATTCATATTCTCAAACATTATTCCTTGAGAGCCATACTCAGATTTTAAAAGTAAATATACATGAAAATGTGAGCATTTATCATTCATTTCACCACTTTGAAAGTAAAAAAAAGTTTGAATTCTTTTGAGAACATTATTTCACTGTAGCTAATCAAGGAGTATCAATGAGAGTATGCATGCAGAAGAGTATAATGAAGAAAATGTATGATTTAAAAAAGGCACTAGAGATAGTTTCGGCGCCACAGTTCCGGCGTGACGCTCCCATTGGTGCGTTCCGGACTTAGGTCTCTCATCAGCGGTTCCCATATTTTACCACACAGGTTCGCGGAGAGCCATATACACCCATCAGAAGAGCTACATATGGCTCCCGAGCCATAGGTTCCCTACCCCTGCCTTAAACCCTCATTTGCCAAAACATTGGAGGAGTGACAATACAAACTGAAACAAATACAAATGTTTGATCCCGTGTTCTTTTACGTTTAAACCTAGGTTCATTTTAGGTGTTAAGAACAATTAATGGACAAGCATGTTTCTTACACTCCAAAATTAAGATTGAAAACAACTAAAAATGTGTCTAGTATCAATAAATCCATTTACAGTGAACTTTTAACTACCTGCCATTGGATTTAATATATTTGTCCAACCTCTGCGATAACACCTGGAGAGGCATTGCATAGGGGTTTTATCAAAACCCTTTAAATCCACTGCACCTTTCATCCCAGGTAAAAAACTAAAAAAGTATTTATAAATTGTGTTATAGTACCAAATGAATATAAAGATATATATTTTTCTTTAAAATGCAAGCATCAACAACTGTCTTTTCAATATAAACTGACACAGAGGTGACAAGTTGTTTCAAGAACGTCAAAAGTATATCAAGAAGGTCAATCACTAACATGTTTTGAAGCGGAATAGACGCTCTGTCACACGCAAACTGTCAGGCGAACTCAAGTCCAAAAACACCCTAAGGTGGATGTTCCAAATGTCAGCTGGAATAGTCGCCAGGTCCTCTGAAAAGTTGACCACAATCAGCCGTAGAGAAAAAATGGAATGAAATGTCAATTTAAGATGACTAATGATGACTAATGTTGCAGCCTGAGGGTGTAGTGGTTTGCTCGCCTGAGCCAGCCGTGGGCTTGATTCCCGCTGGTGGCGATATGATTGTGAGTGAAATGGATGACATCGTCATACTGGAATATCATATCAATTCCCCAAAAATGCTGCTACCTGTTGTTATGCGTTTCTTTGTACATTTATGATTGGTAAAATCTTCACATGATTTCACAGTGGTGCAATTCAATCATTTTGTGAAATGGTCTAATCTACATGTGTCAAAGTGGCGGCCCGGGGGCCAAATCTGGCCCGTTACATCATTTTGTGTGGCCCGGGAAAGTAAATGATGAGTGCCTACTTTCTGTTTTCGAATCAAATTAAAATGAAGAGTATAAATATATATTACATTTCCTGATTTGTTCCCCCTTTTAAATCAATAATTGTAATTTTTAATCTATTTTTCTGTGTTTTTAGTTCAAAAATCATTAGAGAAAAATCTAAAAATATATTTTAAAATAAGCTAAAATAAACATTGTTTTAGAACTATAAAAAACTGAATATTCAGGGCTTTTAATCCAGTTCTTTTAATCCATTTATAAAAAAATTAAAAAAATAAATATTATATCTAAAATGGTCCATCACTCACCAATCTTAATAGTACTGTTTAAAATAAATCTTTTCCTTTTTCTTTTCTCCATTGATTCTAACTATTTAACCTAATTTGTTTTACAGGCCACACCAAGATGAGTGTGTTTACCATGTGGAGTACAAGAATCTACAAAGAATGGGAGGGGAAAGTACACAAATTATGAAAGACCACCAAGAGAGCAGGTGGAATCACACATTGAGCAAACGAGAGGTGTGTCTGAACAATAGGAGGCAAGACACTCCTGTGGGATTTCAGTAGAATGAACGTAGACACACACTGATAGAGACAAACATGGTCATAAAAAAGTGCGAGTGTGACCAATGGGACCACACAAGTTTTTTTTCCCAATAGTACCTAAGTCTGAGCAGGTTCCGAGTCCGTGACCGAAGCACCTTTTGTCTGTTTGGATACAGATTGACGGCTGATACTTCTGGCATAGCTAAATGCATCTGAAATAGGATTACACAGTGACTTGTGTCTTCATCTCAGCCTTCCTCATCCTTTTCTTCCCTCCTTTTTCAAGTCTACGTTCTGGACACGGATGGCCCTTCTCTGCAAAGCCATGCTGATGAGCCCAATTGGTCTGAACTCTTAGGGCCAGTAATAATCTCTCTTGAGCCTCTCAGAAAGCTGAGAGGGTGGAGTGAACCATAAGAACCCACTCTGTCAGCTTGAACCGGCCAGCAGAAAGAAAAAGTCATAATTATAGTGCTCTCTTGGGCTGGATTTAAATAAAGCTTCCTGCT